>NC_090737.1:74956414-74966414 GCF_036898095.1 Palaemon carinicauda
TGATATTTATCCATATTGACTCATTAGGGGTAATTTGAATGAATTACTACCAATTGTGTCACGTGGTGGCCCGGGGAAATCAGGTAAAACTCGCTGGTAAGAGACTGATGTCTCGCCAGGTAAATCCTCGGACAGCTGTTAGCGTCAGGTTCAGATTTCCTTTTATGGGCTCTCGTGGCATGGTTGGTTTCGACCTGGCCTTTCATTAGAAGGGGCTAGCGTTTGATCCCAAGTATGAGGTAGATATATATATATATATATATATATATATATATATATATATATATATATATATATATATATATATATATATATATTCGCACACACATACACTGTGTATATATATATATATATATATATATATATATATATATATATATATATATATATATATTTATATGTGCATATATATATATATATATATATATGTATACATATATATATATATATATATATGTATATATATATATATATATATATATATATATATATATATATATATATATATATATTAATGACCACTTAATGGTGAAGAGGATTTGGTTTAATTCTACCATGGAAGGGGAATTTATACATTTTTTTTCATCTGAATTCAAGACTTTCAATAAAATACATTTTATATCTGAAAATAGGTAATAGGAGTAATATATATCACAAGGGGAACATTTCCTGAAGTCTTTGAAAATTATATAATTAATGTTTCGTTAATTGAGTTTGTTCGCATGAAAGTTAAAAAAGCCCATCAGGTTAGTAATGTCAACCTAAACAATTATTGGGATCCGTATGAATAACAAATTTGAGGCGATCCTAAATGCAAATATGTAGGTTTTTATTGTTTAATGTATCGGTATCATATCTATAGTGAGTCAAGAAGTTAAAAAGATACATGAAATTTGGGTTTGAAATTGTGATATGTGATAATAAACAATAAATTAACAGTGGAATGGTCGATATTTGCGGGATAGTACCAATTGTGGATAGTGAAGAGAAACTGCAAAAAATATTGAAAGATTTTTTTAAATTGCTTTGAAAGAGAAAAATTTTGCAATTAGAATGGCAAGGGTAAGGTTTTTATGACGGGGGAAACCCACATATATAAAACAATGAATGTTGATATAGTGGCATAAAGGAAGTAATTGGTTTGCACTTGTGCCGCACGTGTTACATAATACGCTCGTACATTGTAACGGTTTTGGTTTTTTATCTTATCACTCGCTCTTCCCTGCATTGCAAATAGACCAACTAGTGTTATCATGGTAACTCATGCTTTATCGTGTTTGAATTTTTGTGAGGTTCCTCCTCAGAAGTCGCTATAAATAAACTCGATGATTGTTTAGTAAAGTTTAATTGCATTCACCTCGTCTCTCAGTTATCACCTAACTGGAGAGGCGTTTTGGGAGGAAGTATGATAGTCGATGGTAGGATGAGATGAAAGGTGAGTCACAAAATGAACGAAGGAAGAAGAGCAGTATGATGTGTGCAAAGAAGGTTTTATTACTTAATATTTCAGGATTAGCAACCCTTGAGGTCGATTTTAATGTCTAGAGTCCTCTCCGATTTTGTTATTATATTTCCCAATGACATTTGTTTAACAAAGCCCTATTTTATCTGCTTATTATTTTAATGATGGTTAAATACTAATAAAGAGATCTTTATATACCCTGAACTGTAACTACTTCGAAAATATTTG
The DNA here is from genome assembly GCF_036898095.1 of Palaemon carinicauda. Lineage (NCBI taxonomy): Eukaryota > Metazoa > Arthropoda > Malacostraca > Decapoda > Palaemonidae > Palaemon > Palaemon carinicauda. The sequence goes on from NC_090737.1 coordinate 74,958,105, forward strand.
ATTCTTGTGATAAATTCTTCTGGGTACGCTCAATGCTTTATCGTCTCAAGTGCTGTGCTGCAGCTGAGAGGTGATACTGGAATAAACGAATTCTCTCGTGGTTGTACATCACTACTATTTTTTTTTTCTTTCACAATAGTTTTTTTTATGTATTTTCCGTGATACTCATTGTTCAATTAGCCTACTATATTGTGAATATATTATGAAATTAACTTCATCGGTGCACACTACTATTTTCAAAGGAAATTGTATGGAATGATAATTCGTTACCCAGAATGATAAAGGGAACTTTAATCAAACAAATTAAGGCAACTTCTTTAGCCGGAATCCCCTTTCTTAGAATAGACTAACGTCATGACATCTGCATGTTACATAGATGAAAATTTTTGAATTTGTAGGTATTATATATATATATATATATATATATATATATATGTGTGTGTGTGTGTGTGTGTGTGTGTATGCAGAAATATATGTTTTTTCTGTCTATACTATTCTTTTTATTCTCTGACTATCTGCTCTTGAAGTAAGCATTTTGCCCATTTGTCACTCAACACGTACCTTTGTAACTTCTTTCCTTATTTTCTTCTTTGTTTTGTATTTTCATAAGAAAAAAATTCTTAATTATAAATGAGAAAATCTCCCGATGTGAAGCTCTTATTAACTTGTATGATAAACAACGGTTTCGCCGCATTTTCTATTAGTATCATTAAATCTATGAAAACGGGTTCAGTCTGTTTATCTCTGCGAAACGTTTCCTTTGTCTCTCTGTAAATGCAATGACTTGTTCGATTAGCTTTTATCATTGTACCCACAAGAAACCTTTTATCCTTCTCACTATGTTTTTATCTAGTTTTATTTGTCTTCCTAGAAAATGACTGGGGAAAGTTTGACTGTTCTATGTGTTTATTGCATTATTATTTTTCCGTTTTCTTTATCTTTGTATAAATATGAAAGTTTTAGCTTTCCAATGATTCTGGGACCTGATATCTCGTTCGAAGTCAGAAGCCAGAAGCAGGTAATTCCATGTAAGGTTAAAAAAAGTTATTGAGAATTCATGACCAGTTGAAATTTTCCTTCCTGGAATATTCAAATTAGATAACAAAACACAGGTACTTTTGGATAAGGATATTCAGATTTTGTGTTCGCAATGTGACTTTCGTCCGTCTGTGTCTTAAATACTGACTTGGAATTGCTTGGCCACATATATTTTCTAAGAATCACAGTAACGCAGCTTGCTTGTAACTGATTTGGCTTGAGAAAACAGTAAAAGTTGGTTTCTTTAATTTTCTTTTTGTTTCTCCTTTCTTGTTGAGAAATAGTAATAAATGGTTAAGTATTGAATAGCTTCTAAAGGTTACGTTTTTGTGCAATTAATCGTTATTTTCTTTCACCAAATTTACCAGTTATTAAGAAATTTTCCTCATGTTAGTACATTGATACAAATCAAGTTAGGACTTTTGATATGAAGTTGAATTGTTTAAGGGGAAAATAATTTTTTTTACTAAAAAAAAAATCGCTTTGGAGGGAAAAAAAATATTGTAGGTAATTTTTTCTCTGAAACTAACCTTACACAAGTTTACGGTTCGTGAGAAGAAAGTTTTGACTGACATTCTGAAATATTTTGTACGGTTCCTTTATTATAATGGGGCAAGTCCTGGATTAGAGGGAAGGGTGTTTCTAGCTCATTGAGGCGTTATTACTTTGTTATCAAGACTATTTAATATGCAATGAAATGGCTAAGCTTTTCGTTATACATGCACAAATAACTGTGCATGTTATATTACTTATATCATGTCCTTTGATGGAAATACGTGGTCTTCTAAAAAGGAATAATTATAACTACTCATAGGAAAAATATAATGGTGAGAAAATGAGTTTGGTAAATTAGTTGTTAGAACAGAGTATATGAAAGGAAAAATTACAGCAAAACCTAATAGTTTTATAAGTTGCAAAAGAAAGGTTGAAAATAGGACTTTAAATGAAAATAGTGTATAAAAAGTGAAGAAAGGTGTAATAACTTATATGTACTAAATTTATAACATGTGGGCTAGAGGTAACGCAACGGATGTGAGACAAGTAGGTTATGATTTTGTAAAGTTCTATAAAGCAGTTATAAGTAGGACAGTGAGTGGTTGCAACTGTAGACCATACGAAGAGGAAATAAAGGCAGCAAGTAGTGGGATGAAACAATGAAAGGGATTGTGAAGGAAAGGGAATTATTTGATAAACACCCGGATGCCGGAAGAGAAGACCATGTGCAAACTGCGAAGAAAACAAGAAAGCAAGTAATAAAAATGAAGAGGAGGAGGTGATGAAGAAGTTGGAGTGGAATAATAAGTTATTCTACCGGACGAATTCATGTTTGGTGAATTTGGGAGATAATGCAGAGTGATGGGGACAGAGAGGTCCTTCAGCAACTAGATGAAACTTGAGGAAAACCTTGCGGTTGCGCTATGTTGTAAAAGATATTGTACTGCAAGATAAGAGAGTGGAAGCGTGAACGGAGGCAAAGTAGAAAACCAAAAAGTGAGGGCAGCAAGGCCAAAAGGAACGATATTATTTCTCTTTATAAGGTAAAGATCATTGTATAATTGAATTACAGTAGGATTTTTATTGAAAAAGTAATATGTATGAAATAAGTGATAGAGGCAAACCAGTGAGAGGTTTAGACAAAGAGGTATCTTATTTGGTGGAAACTTAAAGGAAAATATCTACAGTTTATAGCATACATTGACCTAGGTAAATCTTTAAGATTGATTTGAACGATTTCAACAGAGAAATTTGTGAGGGAATAGGAGAATCAGTGTGGAAGGAACTGGATAGGGAAGGTGAAAGAATTAGGTGGCTCGTTTATAAGAAGATTTGGAAGTACTGTAAGTATAACAGGAATTGATAGAGAAGGGGATGTTACAGAATAGTTGAAGCAAGAATGATATAAGGGCGTGCACGTAACATTGGAAGGACGCTTTAATTGTTTTTGGAATACAATTATAAAAATGTATAGGAAATTTTCACAATGATTCTTCATAACAGAAGCAAGTTTTAGATGTTGAATGCTTAAGGAAAGAAGCAAGATGAAGCTGTAAAATATGTAGCTATAGAGTTATTGACAAGGAAGGGAATATAGAGAAACGGTAAAAAGGTTAGTCAAAATGAAAGGAAGTACAAGAGTATTTTGAGCTGGTTTGGTCATAAAAGAGAATGGCAAAGGTCTGTTGGTGCATAATTCTAGCATATATGTGTGGAAGCGATAGTAGAAATGAGGTGCCTTAATATCCAGGATAGAGGATAGTTCATTCAGCATAAAGTATACAACTGAATAGCGCAGTCTATGTAGGAGTCGACGTCTCCTGATGAGTGCTGTAAGTGCATTTAGTTCACTAGTAATGTTGCAGAGCACTTTCTGCTCTCATTAGACGAATGGAATGTTAGTTTGAAAACATCTTTGTAACCTTTGCTTCTGAATATAATTATTAGCTTATCTTTATGCTCTTCTGCCGTCTCTGCCTTTATGGCATTTATCTTGAAACTTTGTCTTCATTTTTTTTTTCAGTGCTTATCTTGCCGCAGTCATACAAATGAGACTTTTTCATACGATTATGTATTGGGCTTTAGAAGAAAAAAAATAATAGAATAATATCTATGAAATCATTTTATCGTTATCTCCGGACTCCTATTCGTCTTTTGTGATCCCTATGTCACGGTTGATTTGTTGTTTGAAAAGGTCAGATTAAGGTTATTGTCTATTACGCACTTTTTACTCATTGATGTATTTTTCGTGTCTTAGTCTTGGGAAGTCATGAAAAGAGCCTACACAATAAAAAGTCATATATATTACAGGCCACAGAAATCCACAAAATCCTCATCAATTTAGTATTTTTTTTCTCGGCTTTTCTGTCCAATCTTTGGTATAATCATTTCTTCACACCCTGTAAAGACCATGATTGATTAGGGCGTGACTGGGAGTGACACGAAAAAAGATTGTAAGCGACGTGAGAATGGAAAGTTAAAGATGTTGGATAGGGTAATAACACGAAAAGCAATCGAACAACTTTAATTGAGGAATGGAAGCTTTAAAAATGCCTCGAGGAAACTTTTGTCCGTATGGTAATGGGGTTCTCTCTTTCTTTCTTCTTCTTCTTCTTCTTCTTCTTCTTCTTCTTCTTCTTCTTCTTCTTCTTCTTCTTGTTTGCTATATTCATATGCAATTGTTGTAAAGTTCACCACGAAAAATTTATCAATTCTTTTTATGGATAATTATTTCTAATTTGTGTTAGATTTTAAGTGACAAGTTTTCACTGTTTTGTAAAGAAGTAAGAAAAATGAAGAATTTGCAACTAACATAATTGTGAAGCATATGCGGTATAAAATTGGGTGGCCGCCACTTTAATATAAAATCATATATTTACAAAATGTTTACGATAGCCTCCTAAATCCTCGCATTTAATATTTATTAGTAAAATACAACCAAAGCATTTTCAGAATTAGTTCATCATGCATGACATGAGAACGATTCGGTTGTTGAATTTTGTCATATTGTTTTCCCTCTTGCTAATATTAATTGATTATTCCAGATAAAGAAGCGTCGCAATGACTTTGATCATTGATGGCCTCCATAACAAAAATTCTTATTCATAAAGATAAGACTCCCTCTTTTTTTTCTTTTTTTTTTTTTTTAAGTTAGCAGCGTGACTGGATATAGGCTCAAGAGGCCTTGCCTCATAAATTCAAATAAATTCAACTGGGCGACGACGTGGACTGTGATGTTTAAACGAATGTACAGGATACTTTTAAAAGTAAAGTTTAGGCCTTTATATTTTAAGTTATTTGTTTTCGTTTTTCCCAAGTACTAATCAAATTGTTTTTCTTTCTCAGATCTAGTTAAATGTCATCGCAGATCGAAAAACCCTCCTTTTTTAAGCCTTTGTGTAATGGGTATTTAGTGTGGGCGAAGGCAAGGTCTAAACTCATCCTATATATTTAAAGAGTATAAGTAAAACGAGGGATGGTAATTTCAGCAAGGCTTAAATCTTCATAATGCTCCTACTCAAAGGAAAATCTTGATTTCCTGCTAATTATTTCTTTCATTATTTCAGCCTCTCAAACATTAACTTTATTAATTTATTATATTGTTAATGCTCTACGGCATTTTCTGTGAGGAAAAATGGATAAAGGTATTTTTCTTTATGATGTAGTAGCACTGATGTATTAAAAACTATTTTTACGCAAGTGCATCTGTCATTGATTTAGCGAGATTGAAGTTGCTCCTTGATAGCAAAATATTTCCAGTAGTATTATGCAATTAAGTATAACACCAAATGATTTATTAAATCTAATCATATGAGGGCTAAAGACTAACGAGAACTATGAAGGAATGAAGCCGTAAATCAAGGACTATGGTCTTCTTCTTCTTCTTCTTCTTCTTCTTCTTCTTCTTCTTCTTCTTCTTCTTCTTCTTCTTCTTCTTCTTCTTTCTTCTTCTTCTTCTTATTATTATTATTATTATTATTATTATTATTATTATTATTATTATTATTATTATTATTATTATTATTATTATTATTTGGGACTAAAAATAAGAAGCACATCAGACGGAATCTCAATATGAAAAAATGTCAGAAGATCATCTGGCAACCAAACATGGTTGTGTTATTTGTATCATGATTATACTGTACGTACTGCTCATAACGTATTAGTAGGCTAAAATTATATAAGCATAATTACTTGATATAAATTCCATAAAGCTTTCTGATACTCTGAATTATAAATTTCCCCTCACGATGTTGTTAGCATCATTGGATACCTGCCATTTTTGGCTCAAATTGGCCATATAACTATGATCTAATCATTTTCCTGCGTTGGATAAGGTCCAACGCATTCTCCGGGCTGGATTGTAAATAAATACCATCATAAATGTCTAGAATGGTTGTGAATATTCAAGGCTAGCTTAAAATGTTTTTGTATTTGGGAGCGATTCCTAGTTGACGAATTTATATATTCCATGTATAAAGTTATACGTTTTTTTTCTTTTTAGTGTTCAATGTTTGACCAAAAAACTGAAGAGGTACACATAAACGAAGGTAATCTTTGGCGCATATACTTAGTTACACATAAAATTGTAGATACTGAGAAATTTGGTGTCCATTGATAACAGTTGAGTGTCATCACCGCATATTTATTTATATATATATATATATATCTATATATATATATATATATATATATATATATAATATATATATATATATATATATATATATATATATATATATATATATATATATATATATATATATATATATATATATACAGTGGTACCTCTACATATGAATTTAATCCGTTCCACAGCTGACTTCGGATGTAGAAAATGTTCGGATGTCGAAACGAATTTTCCCATAGGAATACATTGAAATAGGATTAATCCGTGGTTGAGCCCAAAAACCTATGATAACTCCTTAATAAATTACTACACATAATTACACATGACAATGCACACTAAATTAGATAATAGACATGTAAAAAAGAATAATTATCAAAAGATGATAAATAAGAAACGGGATTTTAGCGTCACTTTACCTTAGAAAGTCCAGCGCAGGTGTTGTTGGTCTTGCTACGCATAGAGGAGACGGACGGGCGGCTAGGAGGTAGAGAGGTTAACTACGATAAACGTACACTATCGTAACTTATTCTAACTTACACAAAGTGAACTTTAACCTAACTTAGCTTATTTATTTTTTTTATTTTAATATATTATATTTTTTCTTCCATTTTCTTTTTTCTTTTTTATGATTAATTTTAATCACTTTCACTCTCTCCACTTAAAATTTATTGAATTTTTTTCTCTTCACTCTTTGCCGTTTTTTTTTAACCACTTCCATCCTCTTCATCACGAGTTCGCTTCGTAGTTTTTTTAAAGAAGCTATCGATAGAAAGTTGCTTGGTACGGCTTTTCAGAATGTTTCGAAAATGAGTTAGGCAAACATCATCGAACTGTGCAACTACACGACAAATCTGCATTTTTTTGGGGTGGTATTTGTCGATGAAGTCGACCACGTCTTGATATTTTCCTAACACCTCTTTTATTTGCGCCGAACCTAACACATGTTCTACCTCCTCGATCCCTTCCTTGTCATCACTCATGTGCTCAGACATAGCATGGAGTTCCTTGAGCTCCTCTGTGGTAAGTTCGTCGTGATGTTCGGCGACGAGTTCCGTGATGTCATCTGCGTCGACCTCCAGACCCATGGACTTGCCAAGGGAGACGATTTCCTCTACGTCTTCCGCTGCACCCACCACGGGATCAGGTTCGGGGTCAAAACCTTCGAAATCTCGGGGAGAAACTGCATTAGGCCACAGCTTCTTCCAGGCAGAATTGAGGGTTCGTCGAGTTAATCCCACCCAAGCCTGATCTATGATCTTCAAGCAGTGCACGATGTTGAAGTGGCTTTTCCAAAATTCATGCAAAGTTAAGTTTGTGCTTTGCGTGACATTAAAGCACTGCTTGAATAGGTGCTTGGTGTAGAGCTTCTTGAAATTCGAGATGACTTGCTGGTCCATGGGCTGGAGGATAGAGGTGGTATTCGGTGGAAGATACAGCACCTTTATGAACTTGAATTCCTCGAAGATATCATCTTCAAGTCCGGGGGGGTGAGCGGGTGCATTGTCAAGGCATAGCAGGCACTTTAAAGGCAATTTCTGCTCATGAAGATACTTCTTCACAGAAGGGCCGAAAACTTGGTTAACCCATTGGACAAAGAACTGCCTAGTGACCCAGCCCTTCGAGTTGGATCGCCAGAAAACATGAAGCTGGTCCTTATCCACATTCTGTGCCTTAAAGGCCCTAGGGTTCTCCGAATGGTAAACCAGTAAGGGATTGACTTTAAAGTCCCCGCTAGCGTTGGCACATAGGGCAAGAGTCAACCGATCCTTCATTGGCTTATGCCCAGGCAATTTCTTCTCTTCGGCGGTGATGTAGGTTCGACTGGGCATCTTCTTCCAAAACAGCCCGGTTTCATCACAATTAAACACCTGCTGCTCTACGTAGCCTTCTTCCTGCACAATCCTTTCAAAGCTCTTCACAAAGTCAGCTGCAGCCTTTGTGTCCGCACTAGCAGCCTCTCCGTGGCGAACAACTGAATGAATCCCGGACCATTTCTTAAATTTCTCAAACCAGCCACGAGATGCCTTGAAATCGTCTGAGGAAGGTTTGGTTGAACTCTCCCCAGCATCACCCCCAGAGCTCTCCTCCTTCAAGTCTGTGAAGATGGCGTGCGCCTTCTCGGAGATGGTGGTTTCGGTGATGGTGTC
>NC_090737.1:74968914-74973914 GCF_036898095.1 Palaemon carinicauda
AGATGATTATGGGTTATGTCTCCGTGGTTGTCCAGTTTTTTTAAGAATGGATTAATATAAACAAAAATATCGTGGATTTTCCAACCAGATTGTCTATGAAAAAGAGTTATGAATGAGATGTAGAATGGCTGATGTTTGTAGATAATATTGTGCTGATGGGGATAATGAGGAGAAACTGCACGTGAGTTTATAAGTAACTTTAAAAGGAAAAAGTTGAATGAATATATGAGCATAAGATGATAAGAGGAAATGGAAACGAGGAAGATAAAGTTGTGAATGGTAAAACAGTCAGTAGATGAATGGAGTTAATTGGTTCCTTTATGCATCTTTGAGTAAATATAACGGATGATAGAAAGGTGAGAGAATAGCAAGATAAGTAGCAAGATCTGAGCAAAATATTAGTAAGAGACCTGAATTGTTTTTGAAATTTTCACAAAGCTTACTGAAGTATGTATTTTGATAAGAATTGATAACACGATACATGGAAATATACTTAAGTGGTCAAACTTTTAGCATAGAAGAAAGGATAAATTGTAGTTTTATAAGATGGTTGAGTCATGTGAACAGAATGAAAAATGATAGGTTAGTGTTAAGAGTGTACAAACAGAAAAGCTGTCTGGTAGGAGGAGGAGGAGAAGGTTTTAAAAGCGTTGGATAGGTGATGTGAAACACGTATTGGAAAGAAGGTCCCTAATGTCCAAGAAGCACATTGAATTGTGAAAAATATGGCCGTTATGGTCGTTTGGCACCATGTATTTAGGAAGAAAACTGGTTTCACGGATGTTGTTCTCATCTGAAGCCACCCCTGATTAGGGAAAGTTTCTTAAAGTTAATATATATCCATATATATAGGAAGGAGAAAGAAAGAGAATTAACAGCAAATTATGATGAATGCATATGATTAATTTTTTTTAAAGATTATTAGTGCGCATATGCCAGTGCATTTATGGGGCCTATAAAACTTCTAATGCTGTGTCGGGAATTCATCATAAAGTAGGCCATACGAAAATAACTATTTTTTTGAAGACCGAACAAAAAAAAAAATAAAAAATAAAAAATAAAAATAAAAAACTGAATTTGAGCTCCAGACCTCTGCCAATCTCAGCGTGATAGCAGCAGAGTAACTGCTACGGTTTTTATCATAATCAGGTCCACATCCATCATACTCTTAATATGCCAAATCAGCCTCGCACCCTTACTCCACTTGGCGGGTGTCCTTGTGTTGGAGCCTTTGGTTTGCTAGGCTGAATTTCTATCTATAGAAAGAATGAAACAATTTTTAAGTATCCACTCACGTGTCATAAATTATTGATAGAATGTTCCGTAATTCGTTCAAGAAAATTTTCTTATTCACAAGTTGGGCACCAATATCCGTAACTGTCAAACATATCAAGTGAAAGGCACCTTATAATATCAATCTAACATTTATTAGAGCCCATGGCCCAGTGATGGCAAATTTGCATCGGCATGAAATAATTTTTACGCTGCCAATTTGATTTTTTTTTTTTTTTGGTGATTCTGTGGCTTATGGGCTCACTCATACACATGAACACACACACACACACACACACACACACACACACATATATATATATATATATATATATATATATATATATATATATATATATATATATATATATATACAGGTATATATACCCACACATAGACACACACTTTTACTACGCCATGCCTATAACCACTGGGTAACGGGTAACGAACAACCGCTTTTTTCACACATATTTTTTTTATAGCAATTCATACAGTTCATGATATTTGTCTTGATCAACATTTATTTTTCATCTGACGTATTTCACCGAGTTTCATCTCTCTGTTACGTTTTCGAACCGCTCAAGAAAATTTTTTATTAATCCAGTTTATCAGAGCTCCATTTTTTCTATTCAGCTCTTTGTCAGCGTCTGGCTTAATCACCGTATAAATCATAAGTCATCGGCTCATTCACCTCCACTTCCTCCTCCAAACATTGGTTTTCCCATACTCAACCTTTTGCTATGATATTATTTCTTTTTATTTTCCTGACCATTGGAAGAAAAAATAAGTTATTACACTTGGGATGCAAACACACACATTTGTGTGTATATATGTATATATATATATATATATATATATATATATATATATATATATATATATATATATATATGTTTGTGTATATATATTTAAATAGATATGCTCTCACACAGCCAGGGTATGACTACTCCCTCCCCTTACCCCAGGGGTGGGAAGAGGCCGAATATTTATACGTCAGTGTAAGTGGATATACATACAAACATACATACACACACACACACACATATATATATATATATATATATATATATATATATATATATATATATACTGTATATATATATATATAAGCCACATTATCTCAAAATATTACACGTATATGTATCAGAATTATGGTGCAATTATTTAACCTTATGTTTAAATATTCCTATTACAGCATGATAAAACTTTTTTTTAGCATTAGTACACATGGCTTAGATTGAGAATTTGTATGTATGCAGGGGTGTGATCACCTCCATATTCGGACTTCTTTTACAAAGAGGGAATGCGAACATTGGCCTGCGTGACAAATTATCTTTGGGAATCTCCGTTAGTCTTCTTTCGCCTGAGTTGGCTTGCTGGAGAAGATGGCCGGAATCTTCGATGAATACACGATGGAAGGTAAAGAGAAAACAAAGAGGTTAAATTTATAACCCATCATAGTTTAGGAGTCGGAATATTGGTAATTTGGACCTTTTAAACAACTGACCACTAGTGTTGTTTGTTTCTCTAACGACAGTGATGTTTTGTTTTTCTTTATTCAAGGGAACGACATATCTTCATTCTGTACCAACGCCTTTTGATAAAAATGTATCTCTACGTGTTTTTATAATAAATGGGCATTCCTTATCATATGAGTTATTTTTCTTGTGGCATTAAAAATATAATGGAAGATCTGCTTGAATACCGCTGCCAAAATAGATTGCGTTCCCTCTGATGGTACAATATTGCAGTAAATTGCGTCTGGTTTTAATGTTTTGGTAGTGACCATTTATTTCTTTTAAGTTTTAGATAGATTTAGCATTTGAACTAGAAATTAAGTGAACGTGTTTAATATGACGGTATGTGTTGAGTAGCCAGCACTTAATCAGAGTTGCCGTCTAGTTGGTAAAGCCGAACTACTATTTGAATCTGTCCTCGTTACCTGTAATCTTTTCGGTATAAATTGCGATATAAACTCTCTATTCATATGTTATGTAAAGTTAGGAGAAAGGGTAAAGTTGTAGAGATAGTTATTGTCCTTTAGTATAAAGCATGCCAAGCATTGTTCACCAAGTATATTATTTGTTTATAGCACTTTTTTGCAACATTGATAAGATTGAACTTAAAGTGAAGCTGTTGATGCGACTTTGAATTTAGCGTACTGATATTGTCGACTAGCTTTAGCATACCGTATATGATCATTTATCATTCGAGCAGCTGCTCACGAGAAAGTGGTTAATGGCCATCCAATGAGGCACTGCCCTGCCCAAACGAAGCCCTACCCAGCGGAACAACCCTCACCAGGAAGGAAGGATTTGTGGCTAATTTCCATTTGTGGAGGATATCTTCAGTTTTTCCCACTTTTACCCTTGCTCTATTAGAGTTCCCCATTCCTAAACAGAGCAAGGGTAAAAGTGGGCAAAACTGGAGATTAGCCACCAACCGTGAATGCCCATGTTGGCCAACACCACAAACAATGGAGCACATCCTACGAAGATGCCCACTAGGCCATCATTTGTCAGATCAAGACTTCATATGGGCAAACGAGAACGCCCTCCTGTGGGTTTAACACTGGCGAGATAAGATTAGATGATGATCGTGCTCGAGAAGATTTTACTGAAAATTCTGTCATGAAACTGATGGTAGCAACGTTGTATGTACTAAGAGAGTGCCACAATAAAGATGATGATATATTTCTGAAAATGTATACAATGGCCCTTAAGCCTCATTTGGAAAACTTTCTTGCTTTAACTTTCATGAACTTCTTTTGGACAGTTCCCAATTAGTTGTCCAACGCTTTTAGTTGTGACCTTGTTCCATATTCCATTGTCACTCTAAAACAAATCCTACGCGTGGCCATCGTGAGAGTCCAGCAATGTGTCTCGGTGGTCTCGTTAAACTACTCAGTGTTAATAAATATTGGAGCTTTTTGGCACTGACAATCTCTTCCTTTTAGTTTTATTAATGCTCAGAAAGATTAATCTGTGTTTCTTTTTATGAAGTTCATGATATGAATATTGCCGATTTGTATTGAGAATTACTTGATAATTTAATGTTCAGACAGTCTAACACCCTCTCTCTCTCTCTCTCTCTCTCTCTCTCTCTCTCTCTCTCTCTCTCTCTCTCTCTCTCTCTCTCTGTCAGTCTGTTTACTATCATCCTATTCCAAGAAACGTTCCTCGATTTCTATCAGCCTTAAATGCTCTGTTTCATGATTTTCCTTCCTCTTCACTCATTTTTCTCTCGTTATTTATAAGTTTATTCCTGTTCCAGATATTTTCCTTCCTTTTTTCAATGTGGTGATTTCCTTAAGAGCCTTCTTTATCCTCCCCGCCATTAATTATTCTTGATTGCTTCATTGGGGTCTCCACAGCTTCCTCTTTTGCTCTCATTCTGGCGGTTAATAGGGCAGAATCCTCTGGGAAATCTTTGACCTATTTCGTATTTTGAGTAAATGATTTTATTTCTCTCTCTCATGTTACAACGTCAGCTCGCATTTATGGCATAAAATTCTTGTCTGAACGTTTCCGATTTTATTTTAAAATATTCCTACTCCTTCTTTCCCAGTCGCTATCAGTCTTTCCACTGAAAGGAATTGCAGGTGGAAAGAAATGTTCGCTGGAATGAATCCGTGATTACGACAGACCCTCAGTACTGATCAGTGCAAAGCACCTACTATGAGCTGGGAATAGGAAGCTAACATGCTCTGATATACACATGCACAATTG
>NC_090737.1:74978914-75001414 GCF_036898095.1 Palaemon carinicauda
GATCGTCCATCGAAACCAAGAAACATGGGAAAGAGCTGAGAATAGTTGCCATATTGATAGTCATGCTTGCAGAATCAGGAGCATGTCCTTTTAATGCTGTACAATGGTGTCATGGTGCCTTCACTCATAATCCAAGATACCCCTATGAAACAGAAGAAATATTAAGAATTGCTTAATATCAAAAAAATGTAATCATTATCATGCTCAGAAATTAAAGAATATACCTCCTGGATTGTTGCAGTGGAGGGAAAATTAGACTGCCTTTGTTAGTTGAACCTCCTAAATATCTGAAAAGAAAAACCTCTCAATGGAACATCCCACCATTCAAAAAATTCTCTTGAAAACATACTACTATACAATAATGCTTTCCAGATGGTTTCATTCGGATTAAAATTTGTGAATGAGCTGGGATATATGCCCGCATTCAAAATCCAAGGCCCAATATATAATTTATATCATCCCTGAATATATAATTTATTGCTGTGCCTTGTTGACTACATAGACATGTTATATGTATATATATATATATATATATATATATATATATATATATACATATATATATATATATATATATATATATATATATATATATATATATATGTATATATATATATATATATATATATATATATATATATATATATATATATATATCTTTAACCACAAAAACATGGTTATCAAAATCATCCGCGCGCGTGTGTGTGTGTGTGTGTGTGTGTGTATTTGAGGTTTATCTTTGTCAAAGGCTGATACCTTTGGAGTTATTCCCCAAAGTTTAGGTGTTATTAAGTGATTCCCCTGTTATGGCGTATTTGCTGTAACTATAGAATGTTTTAATCATTCTTCGCCCAAGATCCATGGTTTCTATTCATGTACTACTTTTAATCACCCTTTAAAAAGAGACACCTGCTGTCTCTCTCTCTCTCTCTCTCTCTCTCTCTCTCTCTCTCTCTCTCTCTCTCTCTCTCTCTCTCTCTCTCTCTCTCTATATGTATATGTATATATATATATATATATATATATATATATATATATATATGTGTGTGTGTGTGTGTATATATATATATATATATATATATATATATATATATATATATATATATATATATAATGTTTGAAATAGAATTTAACAAGATACTGCTAATCCCCTCTGGTTTTGATAATGTTTGTAATAATATCATGTTTTAATGTTATTTAAAGAGACTTATTGATGCCTTTCAGGTTTTACTAAGGTTGTTAAAATAGCAGAATGTTGATATCCGTATCTTACTGATTGATGAGGTTCTCTTTTGCAACTGGACTGGCTTTCTCTGTAAATCTCACATTAGTATCAAAGCCCATCTGTACGCCTATATGTTTGGTTGCTTTTACCACAAATAATGATTGCCGTTCACTCAATGGTATTTTGATATCTAAAAGCTAAAAGTATTGAAATCTCAAAATATTGGAAGGTTTACTACTGTATTTAGGAAATTATTAAGGCGTCTGAAACACTAGTGTTAATTCCTATTGCATCTGAATAATGTCTTTTGACCCATCCCAGTGGGCCAAGTCAGTAAGAGCACCATAAGCTGAACATTTGTTACTCTTGCTAAAAATCTTATAAATCGTTTATTGTGACTCGTATTAACATAAATTCGTGAGCAACGTTGGCTACCCTCTCATACCTGTTTAAATTTGAAACCGTGCTAATAAACCCTGTTAGTCCTAAAGAATTAGTTTGGATCTGATATGTGTATATTTACAGACTTTTCATACATAATTTAGTTAATTGAGTAACCCCATAGCAAGATTTTCATATGAGGTACAATGGGGATAGATTAACAAATTTCTTTCTCGGATATAAGGGATATCGGTAATAGTTTGGCAGTGTATAAAAAGCCCTGTTTCTCGGTATAATGTTTCCACTTCTTCCGTTATCTGGAATTTCTGGAAAGGTTAAATTTGCCACTAACTTATTTTTAGTATCCTAAGAATTAGTTCCCTGTGTTAAATAACACGTATTTTGAAATGATTCATGTAAAACCTTCTTTTTTGAAGTAACCTGGCCTCGTCATTGATAAAGCAGATTATCAAGTTGTGTGTGCGTGTTTTTTTTTTTCTTCGTGGGTGAATTACATCAAAAAGATACCAATTAAGCCAAATGTTTTCTGTCAGCGATGCAATGCATCTTGGACTGGATTTAAAAGGAAAAGTTCTGCGCCCAAGCTAAATAGAACACCAGTGATGGCAAGAGATATCACAATTCTGCCAATTTTACTAATATTTGTAGTACCAATCAGAGTATAAACAAGGATGAATGAAAAACTGTTTATAAAGATTCCTTTCATTCCAGAGGTTAGATACTCAAAGCCGCTTTAAATGAGAACAATATTGAGGTGTGTATATTAAAGGAAATGGCACAGCAGCGTTGTAAATAACCCCATACTCCTTATTGCCTCGATTTCTAAACTTACTTTATTTATTGTTCTCTGGTTAAGAACCAAAATTGTTTTTGTTTGAAGAAGGGTGGATATATCAAATGAAGCATAGCGCATCTCTTTTTCCCCATTTTTTGTTTGTTTGTTTCGTTTTTGTTCTATCATTTGGGATAGTTTTTCTTGATAAGTAAACACATGTAATATAGTTGTGTGAACACAGGCATCTTAAGAGAAGGGGGAATCAAATAAAAAACGACAAATTTATGTTCATTCTTTACCTGGCGAGTGTACACTGAATTTTCAATGCAAAATATTATATATCTGTTGTAAAAAACTAATCAGATACAGCAGCACGTTAACGTCCGTCATTTACATACCTCACCGATTAAAAGGGGAAATGTCAATGTTTTCAAGAGATTATTGAACAGATTGAGTATGGTTGGGATCGACTCTTAGCAAGTTTAACTCGCAGTCAGGAAATAATCAAGGACGAGATGCGGTGATAAATATGTAAGGAATCATTAATTTATGATAATGGTTTGTGATTCGGCCCTATAGTTTCCATAAGTTAAAGTTATATCTTATTGTAAACATAACGACTAGAATATTTGGCTTCGTTGTCAATAAAAATGAAAATTCCAAACCTGTGGATTTTAGCAAACTATTTTCCCTTTATGAAAATTTTTATTGGACCTGGAATTTTTAAGCAATTATCAAAATCGTACTATTTGCACGAATGTTCATTATTGAATATGTTGCAAATATATTTTTTAGAAATTAAGTTTATGAATGTAGGCTATATTGGCGTAATATTCAAACTCTATCTTACCCAGAATTTTTTCGAGTACATTGATGTGTATGCT
This sequence comes from Palaemon carinicauda, assembly GCF_036898095.1. Classification (NCBI taxonomy): domain Eukaryota; kingdom Metazoa; phylum Arthropoda; class Malacostraca; order Decapoda; family Palaemonidae; genus Palaemon; species Palaemon carinicauda. The sequence goes on from NC_090737.1 coordinate 74,982,201, forward strand.
TTTATTGGAAGGAAAGTTTTGGTTTCAACTATTATTATGCGCTCTAGTTTGTAATATATCAGTCGTACAATATGAGAGTCTCCTTGAGCGTTGTTCTCCCTGCTTATCTGTGTAACTGATTATGCTGCTTTATGCGAATAAATCGGAACTTTCAGTAAATGTGAATTGAGCAGCTTTTTTTTCGTTGAATGTGTCGTTTTGATAATTCAGTATGATGCCGAGAGAGTGACTTTTTTCTCGTTTGTGATTTAAGTCAATACTTATAATGGAAGTTGATGCAAGATAATTCATAATTCATATTTATAGTGACGCTCTCTCTCTCTCTCTCTCTCTCTCTCTCTCTCTCTCTCTCTCTCTCTCTCTCTCTCTCTTGATCATTTAGGGAAAATTTGTTGACTCGATTTTAACCAATTAGCTTTCAGCTATTACACTACATTCCATGGATTATCCAATTCCAGTTAATATTTCTATTTGATACTGAAAGAGAACGCTTTTTCTTCAAAAATAAAGGAAAAACATATTAATGGATCATCATCATCATCATCTCCATCGCCTATGAACGCAAGGGGCCCTGGTTAGATTTCGTCAATCGTCTCTGTCTTGAGCATTTAACTCAATACTTCTCCATTCATCATCTCCTACTTTGCGCTTCATAGTCCTCAGCTATGTAGGCCTAGGTCTTCCAACTCTTCTAGTGTCTTGTGGAGCCCAACTGAACATTTGGTGAACTAATCTCTCTTGGGGAGAGCAAAGAGCATGCCCAAACCATCTCCCTCTACCACTCATCATGATCTCATCCACATATAGCACTCAAGTAATCTCTTTTATAGTTTCATTTCTAATCCTGTCCTGCCATCTCATGTCCATAGAGTAACACCGATCTCACTAAACTTATATATAGTCTGATTTTTGTATGTAATTTCAGGCGATTTGTTTTCCAAATTTTACTTAACTTAGCCATTGTCTGATTTGCCTTTTTCAATCTTTCACTAAACTGTAATTCTAATGACCCTGTATTGGAGATCATAGTTCTTGAATACTTAAATGATTCCACCTCATTAATCCTTTCTCCTTCTAATGATATTTCATCTTCCATTACATACTCTGTCTTTCCTCTATTTATCTTTGGCCCAACCTGGTAAGCAAGCTTTGCAAATCCTCTGGTGTTTTGTTAAGGACAGCATCATCAGCATACTCTACGTCTGCTAAATTCCTATTACCAATCCAGTTCAATCCTTCTCCACCCTCTCCAACTGTTCTACGCATTACAGAATCCATGAGAAGGATAAACAACGTGGTGACAACACATTCCCTTGGAGTACTCCGCTGTTCACCGGAAATTCATTTGATAAGACTCCATTAACATTAACTTTGCACGTGCTATGCTCATGAACAGACTTAAGCAAATTTACATATTTAAAAGGAATTCCATAATAATGGAGGACTCCACAAAATTGGTCGGTGCACACTATCAAAGGCTTTTTCATAGTCCATAAATGCCATCAAAAGTGGATTTCTATATTCTACGAATTGTTGTACATGTCTCCAAATGAATATTTGGTCAGTGCAACTTCTACCTTTTCTAAATTTGGTTGTTCGTCTCTTAGCTTTTCATAAACCTTTCTCTCCAGTCTCTTTAGAATAAGCATACTGAATATTTTCATAACAACGTCAGTGTAATGCCTCTGTAATTATTGCAGTCAGTCTGGTCTCTTTTTTTTTTTTTTTTTTTGCCATAATTACCAACACTCATAACTCCCAATCAATATATAGGAAGATATATACTGTAAATTACCTGATAGTAAGTGAAGGTATATATGTCGAATGAGATCAAGTTAGCATGGTCATTTGGCTCTTAATGAAATGAAAAAGAAGAGGAATGGGGGTTGGAGTCATGCAAAAGAAAATGAAAGTTTTAAAAACCTTGAACAAAATAATTCTTAATTCAGGATTCCAAAACTTTAATGAAACTAGATTTTCTCTGTTCTGTGTACCACTTATCCAATTTTAGTTCACATATTTTTTAAGGGTCATATCTTCATAAGACTCATGAATTAGTTAACCGTCAGCCAATGAACTACAATTTTGTACATATTCTTTCATTCATAATTGTGAGGATATACAAAGACACGTTTTTTTCTGGTACCGTTTAGCATTATTTCACACACAAGCGCACACATTATACGCGCATATATATATATATATATATATATATATATATATATATATATATATATATATATATATATATATATATATATATATATATGAGAGTCTGTGTCTGTGTATGTATTTATTTTTATAGCCATGATAGCCTCTTAACTTTTGCCAGTAATCACACCTGGATTTGCTTATCACAGGCAAGCAAAAGAAACGGAGGAAATAGTCAGGTTCACTATGAAATTTTGTCAGACTTTTTAAAGAGAATCAAAACTATTCATCTTGGGAATTTTATCGAATAAGCAATCAGAAACAAAATAATGTTTTCAGCAGCCCCGATACTGAAATGGTTGCCGTAAAAAATGGTTGATGCTGTAAAAAAGGTTTTTGTTAATATCTTAGCTTCTAGATAACTGAGAAATATGATTTTGATGGACACGGATTCCAATGGTATCAAAATAAAAAAAAATAAACAAGCTAGACTCATCCCCAAACTGACATTACTGAAATAATCTGTTTTATTTTGCATGGCCAGATAACCATCTCAATGAAGGTTTTCGAGCTGGAAGGGCATCTGTCACGGTTGACTTCAGTTGGCCTTTGGACTCCTCGTGGTAGCTATTTTGCTGGGGATCCAATTGAGGATGCAATGCTGGCCTGTCCTCACACTTGGGCTTGGTTATGGAATATCAGAACAAATTCAGGGCTTCAAGGGCAGGAAGTAACTTGTCACTTTCCACCATATGCCTGCAGAAGAGATGCCATTGCAGTTAGGAAAGTCTTGATGCCGATTCTTTTGGAGGAGTAGGCTGAACATACTAAGCTAGCCAGAGTGTCAACATTGTTTTGACATTTCTGCCTTGGTTAAAAGCATCTGTAGAGAAATGATTACATCTTTATCTGCCTACATGTAGACTTGCAGCCAGATCGCTTTGCTTATATAAGAGAATCGTTCATTGTTGTCAGCGCCAGTGAACGCATGGAAAGCTGGCAAAGTCATTTCTGCCCCAGTGACTCTCCATATTGGCTATATTCCACATTAACATGAAGGGTATGGAAATAAGTACGTTCTTTAAATTGAGGTCTGGGAAGAAGAAAAACCATGGTGTCCGGTCAATTCGTCGACGGCAATTCGTCGTTGCTCAATTCGTCGTTGCTCAATTCGTCGTTGCTCAATTGATCGTTGCTCAATTTGTCCCCAAGTCAATTTGTCGTTGGGCAAATCGTCGAGTTCAATGATTTATTTTCGCATTCTCGACACTTCTTTTTTTGTGTGTTACATATTGGACCCTTTTTGCTTCCTCAAAAAAGAAATTGTCTAATGACAATTTTAGTTCAAAATTACTTTTTAAAACTTTGCTCCTTAAAAAAGAATTGTCTAACGGCAATTTTAGTTTGAAAGTAATTTTTAGAATGTTCCGTCTGCCGCCCAAGTCTTGTACACTTTTAAATGTCTCAGCGCTTCATCACTTGCAAATATCAATATTCAGCTTGAATCTTCGATTCCACTATCATACTTTAAAATAATTTCATTAGTGTCTAAGCAAGAGTATTCACTTGGAATGGAGAACCCAACATTTGTTTGTGGGGTTGCGGGATAATTAAAATCTGCTTTCCTCCAACGTCTGATATTCTTACTGAGTTGCTCCAACCGAGGAATTTGTGATAAAGCACATTCGTTTAACTTTTCAACTTCACCAGCGATGATTGAGCGAGGTGCATCACGAGATGAAATTGACTTTGCTTTAATATTTGAGACCACAGTCTTCGCATTTACCTCTGCGGCTGTTGAAGCGTGATTGTGGTTACCAACCTTCCTAATCTCTATATAGTTTTCATCAGTATGAAGTCTCGCCTTGCATGCACGATTTCACACCTCCAGTAGGTCTTCAGTCTATCTGCACTCTCCTTATTCTTAGTATATATATAATTCTCTTCATCAACAACTTTGTTTTTTCCTTTCTCTGAAATTAAAATAAAACAGTTAAACAACCTACTGTCTTTTAACTTGGGGACAAATTGCCCAACGACGAATTGACTTGGGGACAAATTGAGCAACGATAAATTGAGCGGGACGAATTGGGCAACGATAAATTCACCAGGGACGAATTGCCCTAGCACCAAAACCATCTTCGCTTCCAGTGTGTTTCGTTGTGATCAAGAACGTGTCTGCTTCTTCATAATTGTTGTCTTGGAATAACAAGTCTTTATTGTTCCTGGTATGCCATGAAAAAGAGAGAGTGTCCAATTTGTGGGATGCAGCCTAGTATTGTACTCTGGGGTCTTTACAGCAAGATAGTTGGCAAAGTTAGGATTCATCTTGTTTTATGGAAGGCACATTATCATTGAGATGCGTTTTATGTTTGTTTCATATCTGACCTGATACTAAATTGCTCTGCATTGCTTCATTTTATCTCTTATATCAATTCACAGAGAATATGAATGTGTCGAACACAAGGATATTTTCATTATATGACCTGGAGCATCTGGTGTGGGTTTCCTAGTACATCAGGGGGCATGAGTGCTGCTGAATCTCTTCTTGGCTTATAGTTTACATGTCGGTAGGATTATAATCCATATGTGATGTTCTGGCTCACTATGAGTGCTGTTCTGACAACAAACATGCTCCTCCTTTGAGTTATTGTTCTATCATGATCAAATGGATCATGGTATAAAGTTTAGCTGGAACGTTGTGTACGAGTATGTAACCATTGCTGTCTTAGTAAAGTTTCTGGTGTTCTTCCTTATCATCTATGGTGCTCTGTAGAATATCTGCACAATGTTCTCTTCATCAACATAACTCTCCATCGTAGAATGAACCATGCTTTCCTTGCATGCCTTTGGGGAATATAGAACATCTGATTTCCTACGATTTTTATTTTTGGAGACAGGACTTTTGGTGTAGTAAGGCATTGAGGATTTTTTCTTTCAGCCCTTTTGTTTTGAATGTAGGTACATGATTTTCTAAGCTCGCTGTGCCAAGCATATTGACATATGTGATTTTGATATCTTACCTAAGTAGGTATATTTAGTTCTGTGTTTGGACATCAATGAAATTGATTCGATCAAACAGATTTCACGCTGTAACATTGGTACTTTGTGGTGTGTTGTGCTTCCACTGTGCTGACTGTTTTGCTGTCAATGGAAAATAAGCTTTGTTCAGCAGGTTTTGTGGTACCAAACATGAACTTATTGCACATCCCCTGCTGCCATGTATGTGTTCAGTTTTGTTTTCAATGGGTCATTATTAGATCTTTCAATAGCTTCTTTAAGAGATTTCCCAACATTGACTCTTTTCTCATTAATATCTTTTTGACAGGAGAAACATTATTCCTTATCCAGTGGACATATACGGGTCCTAGTGTATGGCTTAGAAGAGGCAGATGTTGATGGGTCTGGTTCGTCCAATTCAATGTTTCCTGTTTTCTATTCACGATTCTTGATAATGTGAGGGCCAGTAGCTAATGCATGTGCATGGCAGTCTCAGGCATGTTATGCGGATGTATGTGCCAGCTTTGTTTAGCATATCTTGGTAGTTACCAAGCCAAGTGCTAACCAGACTTAGCCTAATCAAGCGAAGCGTTTGTAATCATGAAAAACCTGTTGTAGTTTACCCTCTCATTTACAGCGTCTCTCGTATATAATTGGTTTTGTCGTAAATTTTGCAATTTGTTTTCTTATTTAAGATCCAAAAACTCAAGGAAATCCAAATTCATATTCATTTTTATTTGTACTTGATTATGGTCATTTGATTCATACTTTCTAATATCTGTTATTATCATTAAACTCGGAGATATTTGAAAGAAATAATCTTGACTTTACCAATCTTTTCGTATGAGTTTTATGCCATAGCACGTTTGCACTGCATAGTCAGCGTAATTAAAGAAAAATATTTTTTTTTTTCAGCTCGTGAAATTTTATCTTGAGCTTCTCCATTTTCTTAAGCGCTGAAGACCCCAACTTCCCTGAATAATTTTCTCATTTGCATATGCTGATGAGGAGTCTACTTAAATATTTTACATTTTTACGCCGGCAGGAAACAGGGACATTTGGAGACGAGTGGAGAAAGTTAGGTTACGTATTCTATCGGAAGAGTGCGTTAGAAATATCCTTCTCGCTGGTATTATTCCTCCGGATTTCTCTTTCCGTGGAAGTTGAACGGGGTCGAAAGTAGCAGTATCTTTAAGCATGCAAGATGCTATGCAATGTTGTTCCTTTAAGCTGTTTCTTCATTTAAATGAGGCACTTGATGACGTCATGAAAAAAGTTCTCACTTCTTTCCAAAGACAATGAAGCCATTCATTTCTGAATTTTATCTGGTAACTATCATTCGGTCTCTCTGACTTTTCAGTTTTTAAACTTCATATGCTATAAAAAGTGTTTTGATTTAAATTCAATGTCTAATTGTAAGAAGTTCATGAACGCTCAGCAGGCTTCACATCATTCAAACACACAAACACACTCACACCACACATACACACACACACACACACACGCATATATATATATATATATATATATATATATATATATATATATATATATACATATATATTATATGTATATATATATATAATATATATATATATATATATATATATATATATGTATATATATATATATATTAATAGATACATATATATATATATATATATATATATATATATATATATATATATATATATATATATATATATATATATATATATATATATATATATATATATATATACTATATATATATATATATATATATATATATATATATATATATATATGTGTGTATATATATATGAACATATATATATATATATATATATATATATATATATATATATATATATATATATATATATATGTGTATATATATATATAACACATATATATATATATATATATATATATATATATATATATATGCATATATATATATATATACATATATATATATATATATATATATATATATATATATATATATATATATATATATATATATATATATACATACTGTAAGGACCGTTAGCCAGCGTTTCCAAGCGAAATACTGGACACGATAACACCACCTCCTATGGATGGAATGAAAACGACAAGACGATGTCGAGGATATTCTTTTTTTATATTATTAACTACAATACTTTATCTTTTAAACGTAAACTAATATCTAATAACAAATATTGTAAGATTGAAATTCACATGTATCAAATGGTACTGTTTCTGTAAGTCAAAGATATATATATATATATATATATATATATATATATATATATATATATATATATATATATATATATATATATATATATATATATATATATATGATATAGTAATGAAGTACATACTTTTTAATCCGGTCATTCTTTATTAAACTAAAAAGGTAGGAACTTTTTGCGATTAATTGAGTAAGGATCATGACGTCTTCTACACCAGGTATGATCTCTAGGATACCTACACTGTAGCTTATATGGATCACCATTGCTCTACACTGTTTATAAGTAACAACTTTATTTTAATCGTGGAATAATAATCCACGATTGACATAGGCTACCTAATTGTTCTTTCTGTCTCATTGGAAAATATATTTGAAAAACAGGTAAAAAGGGGATTTAGTATTTGCTATTGCTATTGTTTGCATTAACCTCCTTGAGGATTGTTGTGGAAGCATCGCTAAGCATTTAAGCTCTTATTTTATTGCTAATATTCGAGTTTATCGTATCCCTAAAACTATTTTTTACCTAGATATTTTATTCAAATATTTTGCTTTAAGTTTCTTCTGTTAACTTTAATTCCTTAAATTGTAACACTCATCAATACTTCATTTGATTCAGTTACTACTTTATAGACGCTTGTGTCGTCTATATTAATGCGTAATGCATGTTGCAAACCATGCAGAATATCACATAGATTTTGGCCTTCATAGGTTAGAATCATGGAATTTTGGAGAGAAGCAACTAGAAGAGGTAGGATGTTAGGGCAAACATTTCTCCTTAGTGGAGATTTATTGTTTTAGTGTGCATCAATGAAAATGTTTTTGTACATTTATTTAAAATTCCGAATACTACCAAGAGTGTTAGTGATTATAGAAATAAATTCTTTATTATTTTCTCATATTCTTAATACACTCTTTTTTTCTTTTGGTGCCATCTGCATTACTTCTTATAACGTAATTCCTATTTCAGCATTTGCAATAAATTTCAGTTCTATTACTCGTGGAGGATTTAACTCTTTATCTTCAAATATTTTCAGTTTTATTTCAGTTGAGATCCACACAAAAACATTTCTGCTTCGTTAACGTTCCACAAGCTGACACGAGAAATAATTGATATTGAGTTTATCTTTAGGATATTTTAGGCCGTAAGGATTTCCTAATTGATTTGATATGCTGCATTTGCTTAGTGACAACTGAAATACGAGGATTAATAATAGGAAGTCTCTATTAATTTTTTGGCTTTGGTGTAAATTTCCGTGATTCTTTTCAGCTAAATATCTAAACATCAATCAGACAATTTCCAGAAATGATAAATTATATTAATTTAAACTAGATATTTTCTAACCTTTTAGTAGGCTACGTGAATAAAAGTTTTTGTTGTATTAAACTGGCCTGTGCTGATATAACTGTGTGAGGAAATGCTAATTACGTACGCTAGATCCTTGTATTGCTTTCAGACTAATGCCGTTAGTTAACCCTAGGGTTAATATGTACCAGCATCTGCTTGGATAAAAAATGATAGAGCAACATCCTCATTTAAACCTTGCTGAGAAATCAGCAGGATATACTCGTTTTGCACCATTCTTTCCTGTGTCTCCATAACTATTTAAGGTTTTTATGGATTGGGTGATGTAGGAGACAAGAGAAAGGACAGTGATTCCTAGTGAAGATTTATATTATAAGAAAATGAATATTGAATGGGCCATGGAATGGTCTGGATTTTGAAGATGATTTGCTGTAAAAAAAAAAAAAAAAAAAGTGGGAGGGGGAAAGTTAAAAGCAAATGGAAACAAAGGTAAGATAATAAAGTTAAATGGCAACCTGGGAGATGGGGACAAAGAAGGTTGATGTGGAGTGTGAAAGAATGAAGGTGATTATGTTGTATAAGGATTTAGGAATAAATATAATGGTTAGTGATAAGATAAGAGCAGAGGTATGTCACTAAGTAGGTGAAAGAAGAAAGGTAGCAAGTTTTACGGAAAATAATTTAAATTATCTAAGGAACTCAAAGTGGGATTGTTGATCTATCTTAGTTCATTGGACTAAGTCATTGATTATTCTTCAGAGGGTTTACTACCCTTATATCATGTTTGCAGATGAGATTTTTTTTTTTTTTCGTTTCTCCTGTAGGTTATATCTCCACAGGGCAAGGACTAATGTTTCGGGGAGTTTGTTGCACAGCTCTAATGACGGAGAGTGACGCTACAGTGAATGTCATTATCATAAAGTTCTATTGCGACACTTACAGAATTGTAAACTTTATTCATGAAGAGATGATAATCTTTATGCAAGTGCTAGCCCATTATCTTGAAAAAGATGTCAAGATGACACAAAGACAAACCATGGTAAATAATCAAGTCAAGGACATAAATCGATTGAGCCTTGCACTGGAAGTGGACTTTAGTACCCATACTATGCTGTTTTCATCCGGTTATTTATGTATATATATATATATATATATATATATATATATATATATATATATATATATGTATATATATATATATATATATATATATATATATATATATATATATATATATATATATATATATATATATATACAGTATGTATATATATATATATATATATATATATATATATATATATATTGATATATATACACACATATATATTTATATTTACCTTGATTGAGAGGCACCCTTTCAATTTCAGCTTACCATCGTCGAGGGACGTATACTATTTAGGGACATAAAGATTCCAACATTCTTCCTTATTCGTACATTTTTTTCACGAACGTACTCCCTGATTGAGAGTGTACAAGTATTTATTCATCTCCTCATAATGCCTACATGAATTCATTGTCAAGAAAAGTGCCAGCATGTGATTTTATTTAGTTCACAGAGCAGCGTTTGTTGGGGCAACCCAACAGTTCCGACCTACTTGATGATGCATAGGTACTTGGGAATATCAGTGAAATTACCATCGGTATCTGTATACAAGACCACGCTCTCCATATACTGACAAATTTTGCCAAGCTATTGTTTTCCTCTCTTACTTTTTCATAATTCAAAACAATTCGCCACAAGGGAAACAAATTAAAATGATGAAAAACTATAGAATTATATAAAAAAAAAACTACCCTGGTTTCCTCACTAGTAACGATCTGGAACTGACATCGTTGACATAGTCAATCAAGTAGAAGTTCGTGATGACAGCGTACATTTGATATATATTCAAAATAAACAGTATACTAAATCAAAATGGATTAATTACTCAAAAGTGTCACTATTTGTGAATTGTATATTTTATTGGACACTTGAGTAATTACTACACTTTTAATTTAGTATATATTTTGAATATATATCAAAAGTAGGCTGGCATCACGAACTTCTCTTTGGCTGACTATGTTGACGATGTCAGTTCCAGGTCGTTTAGTGAGGAATCCAGACTAGGTTTTTTTATATAATTCCGAAGTGGAATAATAATTTTTACTGTTTCCCATGTGACGTATTGTATTATGAAAAAGTAATTGAGGAAAACAATAGCTTTGAAAAGTTTGCCAGTATATGGAGACGTGGTCTTGTAAACAAACACCTTACAAGCTTTTATGCAAAATAAAAAGGGGGTTGGAAGAAATCCGGTATAGTTGTATGAATTAGAAACATTATAGCTAGAGTAGAAGTAAGGAGATGGATAAGTAGTGAGTTGGGGGTTTTCGACCTCCTCTCCTGATCTTGGATGCTCGACACGGGTATGATGGGCATAACATGACTGAGAGACAGGCACAGAGCTTTATTGCCCTCGGCTGTGTCTCTCGTGTCAACGCGAATTAAGAGGATACGATAGCCTGCAGGCAGAGAAATTTCATTCCTGCTGCTCCATCACCACTTTTTATATCAACACAGTTTGAATTTGTATAATTCAAATTGCCATTTATCACCATTTGCATGGCTTTAACACGATGATAACATACATCAGCAATGTTAGGCACACACTATCTATATCAGTAATATTGTAAATTTCATCCAACGTTATTTCCTGTGTCAACTCATCATTGTATCACTATCACTTTTGGCCTCCACAATGCTAGCTAAATTTATGGGGGCATATTTCAGCCTTCATAAAATCTTAACCGATGCTAAAAAAATCTTTTGAGGGATTTTTTTTTTTATGCATCACTACGTGTACATGCTTAAACTCGAACATTCCTTCTATTATCACATACATAAAGATGTCTTGCCACACTATAGCCTTAGGTATGGTACAGAAACACCCTCTGGCTTTCTATTTTTATGCTTGAAATATAGTCTGTGTATATATATATATATATATATATATATATATATATATATATATATATATATATATATATATATTTATATATTTATATATATATATCTATTTTTGGGTGAGGTAGCCATGTTGTCCTGATGGAAGTTCCTAAAGGGTAGCTTCCCCGGGTATATTTGACTACAGTGATATTCCCAGAGAATTTTACCTTAAGGTATCCAGAATTCTAACTCCTGGAGCGAATATCCCTAAATAAATCTAACAGGGATATCGCATAATATCAGAAGACGTATTCTTGACACGCCACATAGCTATCTTCACCCCGAACAGTATTAACGCTTCGAGGGGTTACAGTGACAAGAATCTAAAAACGAGAATGCAAAGAGAGCCGCTCATAAGGTATCTCTCCTATTCCGTTTCCAGTGTGTATCTGACGAAGACGGCAGCGCCATCTTTATTCCTTTTAGCGATACACGAGGGGCTACAGATACTGTATTATAGGGAGGGGTCAATAAGCCCTTTTTACAAAAAAAAGGAAGAGCGGGTCCATCAAGACGACATGGCTACCTCACCCAAAAATAGATTTTTCGCTTCACTCAAAATCCATTTTTTGGGCTCAGGCCATGTCGTCCTGATGGAAGTTTACCGGAGCATTACTGTATCTGTGGATTCTCAACCGGTGCCGTACCCTCAAGAAAGACCTAGAGACCTATGATGTTACCGTCATACATCATTTCATCTAAGCATGAACTATGTTAGTGCTTCCTGCCCCCTACAGGGAAGAGTCGTACTAGACTCTGGAAAAAGTCTCGAGGAGTTCATATTAACTATGGATGACAAAAGGACAAGCTTGTATAGTGGTCTCGCCCTATACATTGTAAAGCAAAGTTTGTATAAGAGTCACCAATGTCAGTATGAATTCCTGACATCTCCCCCAGTGTGTCTACTCTTATTAAACTATCGGATAACAGTTGTATCCGTATAGAAACAAATTTTGCATCTCTACCACCATCCCCTTAGGGTACAACGTTAATCCTTCCCAAGGAAGGGTTAAAGAGAGTGGATTTTTGCTTGAAGAAAGGAACAATCTTGAAAGACATTCCATGTTAAAATTATCTATATTTTAAACTTAATGCTCAGTACATTTCTAATAAAATGAGTGTGGGCGAATAAGACGCAGGGTTCACTATGAACTAGTTTATTAAAAATTTAATAAACATATATATCAGTCAACATTTATAAGATTTATAAAATGTCGACGATATCCATTAAAGCATAAAGAAAACAGTAAACAGAAAATATTGTTTTGTCTAAAAGGAAACAGATTTGCTACTTTAATTGAATTATTAATAATATTGATACATTTTGTATTACTGTTTATTTACACTAGCGTAAGAAACGCTTGGCACAAGTGTCCGTATTATGCTATAGTTCACCAAAGTCAATGGAACAGTTCGTAAGTACACGTTAGTGGCCTATCACTCAGTGTGTAGTAACAGTCTGTGACTACACACCCACCCTCTTAATTAATCGTCCCAAATTAATTTCACTGTTCCTCGCAGATTTAAACAGAAGGTTTAAGAATTCTAATTGCTGCTACCACAGACCTCTTGAGTTACTCCACTTGCTTTGCATAGTGCATAAAGAACACCTTGGATACTACCATCCGGTGTACGAACGAAGATGTTCAAAGTCCATATAATTAAGGAAATTTTATGGAAGAGGCAACTTTCCTAGGATCATGACTTGCAGGTGTACTGTCTGGATCCGCTCTGTGAATAACATAGGTGAGTTTCGCACTTAGTTGTTTCAGAGAAAATTTGGAACCCGAGGTTTCTCCTCTGAACAGCTGTACTCCCTTAAAGTCTGAAGTTCTATGAAGATAGACCTTTAGGCACTCCACTGGACATAGAGATGCATCTTCCTTCAGAGGGCAGATTCTCTAGCGACCCCAGCTGATGGTGGGTAGCTCGTTCTTGGTAAGAAACGTTGGGTCTGGAAATAGATACAGTTCTCCCTCCAAGAACTGGACGTGGCCTTCCTCTCTAGAGAGAGCCACTATTTCACTAACTCTGGCCCCCAAAGCAAGTGCAAACAGAAATATGACTTTTGAGTCAAATCCTTCTAAGCGCATTCCTTATTGTTCATTATTTGGGCAAAATGAAGAATCTTATCTAGTGACCATGAAATGGGTCTTGGAGGCACTGAAGGACTAAGCTTAGTACGGGCCTTCGGAATTTATTAAGAACGTCGTTAGAAAGGTCGACCTGAAAGGCATATAGTATCGGTCTTGTCAAGGCAGACTTGCACATTGATATTGTGTTGGCTGCTAAACCCTGCTCATGAAGGTGACTGAAGAATGATAAACAGAAATCTGTCGAGATTTCTTTTTGGTTTCTTCGCCTTGACAAAGGACACCCGCTTCTTCCATGATGCCTCATATTGTCTTCTGGTTTCCTCCAGAAAGTCTATACTGTCTTTTGATACCAGAATCTTTTTCTCATCGCTAAGGAGAGAAAATCATGAGATGCAGGTTCCGGGTTTTCTGTGATGAAGCGAAGACAGTCGACTTCTGAACTCGCTGAGACAGGGTTTGATCCGGTAGCGGTACAAACTTCAGTCGTAGTCCCAATACCAGAGGGAACCACACGCTGTTTGGCCACTTGTGGGCCACTATTGCCGCTTTCCCTTTGAAGGATCTCAGTTTGTCGAGGACCCTCAAAAGGAGGTTGTGCGGAGGGAACAGGTAAATCCTGGACCATCTGTTCCAGTCTAGGGACATAGCGTCCACTGCCTCCGCTAGCAGATCCTCATATGGGGACACATAACGATGTATTTTCTTATTATCTTTCGTCGCAAAGAGGTCTATCTGCAGTTCCGGGACTTGACTCAAGATGAAGGAGAACGATCCGGCGTCTAGGGACCATTCTGACTCTATTGGTGTAAACCTGGAAAGAGCGTCCGCTGTCACGTTGCGGAACCCTTGAATGTGAACTGCTGACAGGTTCCATTAATTCCTTTCCGCCAAGCGGAATATGGCCAACATCACTTGGTTGATTTGAGGCGACCTCGACCCTTGTCGATTCAGGCATCTCACTATCACCTCACTGTCTAGAACCAATCTTATGTGGGTCGAGTGGCGAGGAGATACTTTCTTTAGTGTCAGAAGTACTGCCATGGCTTCTAGAAAGTTGATGTGAAATGACTTGAAAAGATTGGACCAAGCTCCTTGGACTCTCTTCTGGTGAGAGTGGCCTCCCCAGCCTTCCTTTGAAGCGTCTGTGTGGATAGTAACTGGCGGGGGAGGAGGTTGAAGAAGTATCGATTTTTTCAGTTGCTTGGCTTGGGACCACGGCTTGATAAGCGTTCGCAGTCGAGTCGGTAGTGGTCTCATTAGATCTCTTCGCGCGTTTGATGTGTATTTTCTCCAGACTCCTGTTGCATCCTTTAGCTGTGCTCTTAGCACTGGAACTGTTATCGAAGCAAACTGTAGAGAGCCCAGTACTCTCTCCTGTTCGCGTCTTGATGTCCGTTTGGATTTCAATAGTCTCTTGACAGATTCTGCTATTTCTTTCCTCTTCTTCCCAGGAATGGAAAGTCTATGTGACTTCAAAGTCCAGTGGATTCCCAACCACTGAAATTTTTGAGCTGGAGATAGACGAGACTTTTTGATGTTGATCTTGAATCCCAGATGTTCGAGGAACTGGATCACTATCTTGGAGGCTTGCATGCATTCTGTTCTGTCCTGGATGCTGCCCACACCAGCCAGTCGTCCAAGTAGTCCACAAATTGGATTCCCTTTAGGCGTAATTGATGGACGGTTGCGTTTGCAAGCTTCGTGAAAATCCTTGGGCCTATGTTTAGCCCGAATGGCATGGCTCTGAAGGCGTAAAGACTTCTTTGTAACTTTAGGCCTAGGTAGGAGGAGAGGTGTCGATTAATTGGAACATGCCAATAAGCGTCAGACAGGTCTATAGAGACGGTATATGCCCTTTTGGGCAGTATGGTCCTTATGTGTTGAAGTGTGAGCATCCTGAACTTGAAGTTCACTATGAACTTGTTGAGTGGCGACAAGTCCAGAAAGACTCTGAGTTTTTCTGAGTCCTTTGGAACACAAAACAGCCTTCCTTGGAACTTGATGGACTTAACTTTTCGGATTACTCTTTTCTTTAAGAGTTCTCGGACATATTCTTCCAGAACGGGGGTAGAGTGTTGGAAGAACTGAGGAAATTGAGGTGGACGACTGCTCCAGCTCCAACCTAGTCCATTCTTTATTAGGCTGTGGGCCCAGGGATCGAAGATCCAACGATCCCTAAATTGATGTAGTCTCCCTCCTACTGGAAGCATCTCACTTCCGCTGTTGTGGACCTTAGGCCTTGCCTCCTTGACCGCATCCTCCCCTGAATCCCCTTCCCCTTGAAGGGCGTCTAGAAGAACCTCTGGCTGTTCCTCTAGCATTTGAGCGAAAGGAAGAAGTCTGCCTTTCAAAAGCTGGGTTAAAAACCGGGGACTGTGTCACCACTTGTTGAGGTACCAACTGGTACGTGGCTGGAGGCTGTGCCACTATATGAGGCACCGCAGTCGCAGGGAGTTGCTGTTGTTGCTGTCGGTAGGGCTTAGCCGGCCGAGAGGATAGCCTAGGCGTTTTTGTCTTCTTCTTGGGTTGCGGACCCTCATCCGGAGAAGACTTTCTCTTAAGATTTAAGCCCCACTTTTTGAGAAGGTTCCTATTCTCCGTGGCGGCCTTATCTACTACCTCTTTAACCACTTCGTTGGGAAAGAGGTGCTTACCCCAGATGCAAGAGGAGATCAGCTTCCTCGGTTCGTGCCTCACCGCAGCCGAGGCAAACAAGAACTCTCTACAGGCTCTCCTAGCTTTAATAAAGCTATAGAGATCCTTTGTAACTGTGGCCAGATGGGTTTTGGCCACTACCATGAACATGTCCTGGTTCTTGGGGTCACTTGCCATCGTTTCCAATGTCGTTTGCAACGACATCGATGCCGCAAGTCTTTCTTTCGTCTCTTGTTCTCTGCGCAATAGAGACTCCGACAGCTTTGGAAGTTCCTCACCAAACTGACGTTCGGCAATATCAGCTTCCAGCTTCCCGACTGAGAAGGTAAGGTGAATGTCCTTCCAGTTCTTTTGGTCCAAGGGTAAGGTCAGGGATAACGGCTTGCATTCCTCCAAGGAGGGGCATGGTTTCCCTGCCTCCGCCGCCTTCAAGGCGGCCTTATATCCCTTTTCCATGAAGGGAAAGGCTCTGGTTGGAGAGGCCACAAAGGAGGTAAGCTTCTTATTCAAGGCTGGCACCTTTGAGTTCGTGAAGCCCCTCTCTTTCATCGAGCTCGCTAGTAACGCCTGTGCTTTACTATGGTCAAGGACTATGACCTCCTTTGGCTCCGTCTCCTCCTTTGAGGCTGGCTCCTTCCTAGGACGGACATAGCAGTCCGGGTAAGAGTCTTTGTTGGGCCAAAATTCCACATCTTCCACGGGAATTGAGCCCAACTTCTCCGACATTACAATATTCCCGGTTGTCATTGACATGTGTTCGGCATACCTCCAAGGATTGGTATCCGATCACAAAGGAAGATCCTTCACATTGATTCGCTTCTGGGGCCCACGTGATGCTGCGAGTCTACGTATCTCCAGTTTCATCGCAACTTCCTTTTCATCATTCTTCTTTTGTATTTGTTGAATCATCTCAACAACAGAAGAAAGAGTCCTTCCCAGATCACCTGGCATAGCAGACAATGTAGAGTGAACAGATTCTAGGGCCGGAACCGATGTAACCAACACCTCGTCGATTTCTTCCTCTCCTATTTCTGGAGCCTGGGTCAGCTCCTACTCCTGACCTTCTCCCAGAAGGTCCTTCTCTGTATAATCCGACACTTCTGACATCCTATCGTTCAATTGGATGTCTTGAAGGAAGGCCGAGACTTCAGAATCTACCGTATTCTGGCCAGTGGTATCTCCTCCTGAGGCTGAGCAATGACTGCATCAGCCGATGCCTTAGGGAAAAGGTAGGCCCTCATCTTCTCGTTTGGAAGGTAGGGGCCTGAAGTGTTTTTCTGAAAACCCCTCACCCAAGTTTGCAACTTTTCCCTAGCCGCATTCCTTGACTCCGCCGACTTAGGGGTGTCAAATGCCTGGGTAATCAGGTTGGAACATATAGTACATACCTGAGGGTCCCAATACCGGAGATCGCCTTTGGAGACTGCGCATGCTGCGTGCCTCCTGCATAACTCATGTCCACAGAAGTTCTTACTGCGGACATTGCAGAACATACTCCCGCACTTCGGATGGTCCTTCTGTAAAGAGAAGAGAATCCATGAGTATTAAGTGAATGCTTTTCACTTATTATTAATACATGTAGCTTATACAGTAAAGCTAGAAAGGAAAGAAGGAAAGACACATACTTGTATTTCCTGCCCAGCCAATTGCTGTGACCTCCCAAGATATTAAAACTAAGGTTAATTCTATTCTAGAATATCTTATAAATTTTCCTAAGCGGAAAGTTAAGGTGTAGCTCACACCTTGAAATAAAGTTTTAATATACGGGATAGAATGAATACAGAAAGAACTCACTTTCTATATACTGTATGGTCTCAACAAAAGGCTGTACCAGATAACATTAAGTATGTTGGAAGAACTTTAGTGTTACAACAAACTATATACTGTAGTTTTATCAATGCAATGTGTACTACACCACAAATATAGAAACTACTGTACATCGCATGCTGTCGTGCCGGCCGGCATTTACCTCTGTATAGATCAAAGGTATACTACCTTTAATTAATAGGTGGCAATTCACTGGTTCGCAAATGTGTGCCGGCCGGCAATCACGGCCGGCAACTAAAAACACTAGCACCCGGCCGGCAGTGACTGCCGGCCGGCAGATCTCGGGATGTGTTTCTATTACCGGCAGGCAAAGGTAGCGATACCCGTGCCGGCCGGCAGTGACTACGAACCAGAGAGCCTTCACCTATCCGGCTGCCGGCCGTTAAAGCCGGCAGCCGGGCTAGGGGTACAATACACTAACAAGAGAAACAGTATGGATGTAAGGTTGTAAGGCGGCATTGCCATACAACCTTCCATCCAGAAAGAGTGAACATATGGAAGGGGAGAATGTAACATTCAGGCTTCCTATCTATCCATAGCCTGCCGGGCTCTACCAGCAGACACAGAAGAGAGACCAAGGGAGGTCTGGGGTTCATTCTGTAGAAAAAAAAGGTCTCTGCCAGCCGGCAGAGAGCTGAGCCAGTCCCCATCCTAACCTACGCTAGGTACGGAAGTAGGACTGCGGCCAAAAGATGTGATGGCTAGGCCATCACTAAGAAAGATAGGGGGGAAAAGGATAAGGGTCCTGTAAACTTCGTTCTAGTATGAGACACACCCAGCAGTTAGGAAAGCTCATCCTAACCTAGAGTTTGTCCATTAGGGAGGAAGGTTGGCAATACTTGCTATC
Source organism: Palaemon carinicauda (assembly GCF_036898095.1). NCBI lineage: Eukaryota > Metazoa > Arthropoda > Malacostraca > Decapoda > Palaemonidae > Palaemon > Palaemon carinicauda. The sequence goes on from NC_090737.1 coordinate 75,001,290, forward strand.
CTCCTCCAAACCAGAACAAAGGTAGGTGTAGTTATTTCATCAGGCAACGGAGAAAAACTCTTTCTCCAGCCCGAGAATAACAACACAGGTCAGTCTGCTAGACCACTAGAAGAAGGAATCATCTC
>NC_090737.1:75006414-75018914 GCF_036898095.1 Palaemon carinicauda
CTAGGTGTCTCGCATCATAATGTTAAGTCTTATGTATATGCAAATTCTCAAGTGAGCCTTTCATATTAATGACAGTCCCTGACCGACATAATTACGCATTCCCTCTTCCTGGATATCAATTAGCATGTCGTGGTGTTTATTCGTACCTGTGATAGTAATGTAAACTTCCAAGACAATTAACCCACTAATTGCTAAATCAGAGAAAGTGTTTTCGCTCCCCGGCATTGCTGTTATACAGATTTCCTTCTCTGGATCACTGAAACCATTGGAAAATTAAATGCTTATATTTTCTTCTTAACTTTAATAGTGTAATTTGAAAACAAAACACATTTCATGGAGACGGAGAAGCTAATAATTTGTATGAGACTTCAATGCTGAAAAATGATACTTTGATTAGTTGGCCTTAGCCCAGTCTTATATATATCTATAATATAGGTTCTCTATTTGTTCACTCTTAGTATACTATGCAAATGTTGAGGTTTTTTCCTTGCCCTTTTGCGGCCGAGAACTTATAAAAGCTCTACCAAACGAAAGTAAAGTTTCTTTGTGTTTTGATAGGATTAGTTGGTAACAATGTTCCGAGAGGCACGAGTCCAAATACTGTTGTAAAATATTTGCGTTATTATTTTGACATTGAGTAAAATATTACGTTTTGGGCGTTTAAAAAAAAAAAATTTGTCATCCAGAAATATCAGATGCTGGAATGAGACATTCTAGAATGTAAAGGTTCCCCAAAAATTGTACCGATCTCTATGAAAAGCGTGGATATAATCTAATGAAGTCTCAGAGTATACTGGAGTTGAATATAGAGCACTAAAATACATGCTATCCTTGATATGGGTAATAATTTTCTGTTTTGAAATCGTTCAGGTTCCCAAAAGATGAATAAATCAGTGTTTTTCCCAAGGATCATATATATATATATATATATATATATATATATATATATATATATATATATATACATATATATATATATATATATATATATATATATATATATATATATATATATATATGTGTGTGTGTGTGTATGTATATATATATGTATATATATATATATATATATATATATATATATGTGTGTGTGTGTGTGTGTATGTATATATATATATATATATATATATATATGTATATATGTATATATATATATATATATATATATATATATATATATGTATATATATATATACATATATATATATATATATATATATATATATATATATATATATTTTGCTTAAGAAAAAAGATTTGTTTTGAAATTTACCGTAATTTTTTTATCTCCTTCATATAACATAGGGATATTATTAATAAAAAGAAAAATTATAGTATAAAGTAGTGGAATAGGCAACAGTTCAAATTCTGATAACCTTAAACTTTCAAGTGTGAAAGAATACAGTTTTGAAAAAATAGATAACATGTCTGTTATGCTTTTGAACAGTGGCTCTGTCATCTCAATTAAGAAAGATAATTTTAATGTAAGGATTAGACATAAAAACTTGTGCGCATATGTGAGTTATTCAGTATATTATTTGAAATGTGCTATTCATTTATTTATCCTTTTACACAACCCTCTCTTTTTTTCAAAGAAAACCTAGTTAGTATACGAAGTGCCCGTCTATTTTCGAGTTTGTATTGTGGTCGCGAGACGTATATCATAGTGAGTCTTAATTTACTATACATGGCATAGAGTTTATAAGATATTTTGAGCACTATAACATATGGGTTTTCTCCAAAAAGTATGCCTACTTTATTTTGGATTTTGGCATATTAATTATTAGGATTTCTTTATTTGTAAATACAGCTAAACAACTTAACGAAATCGATTATCCTTCAGATTTTTTTCGTTTGTAAAATATTACAAGGGCATAATTATGTCGACATGACAAAGATGGATGAATGACCAGCAGCTGGACAGTGGATGCCAGCAAGAGAGAGAGAGAGAGAGAGAGAGAGAGAGAGAGAGAGAGAGAGAGAGAGAGAGAGAGAGAGAGTATAAGATACAAAATATTACTTTTCACTTTTTCCTAGATAAAAAGGAGAAAATCAGGACCAGCTTGCATCCCGCAACGTAAGCGCTCCTTTCACGGGCCATCGCACCCACCGGATACAGGGAATGAACTCCGGAAGGGAGGTTGGTGGAGGAGAAACCAAGGCGCCCTTCGCCTTCCTCCCGGTTCCCTCCTATTGCTTCTCCTCTTCTCTTTCTTTCTCTCCTGCTCCCGTGGGACAATGGATGAAGGTGGTTGATATCTCTCAATATAAATAGCTGCATTCCATCCATAGTCTGGAGGGAAAACATTCTGGGATGCTTGGCTTATTTGAAGGAGGATTTTCGTTTATATTTTATATGCCTTATTCTGTTTATTTTTCATGGAATTTCATACAAATGGGAAAATTAGGGGACTTTGGCTGTGAGGTTATTAGCGAGGGGTTTCTTTATGATTAATCAACTTTACCATACACTCATACATGTGCATATATATATATATATATATATATATATATATATATATATATGTATATATATATATATATATATATATATATGTATATATATATATATATATATATACATATATATATATATATATATATATATATATATATATATATATATATATATATACATACATATATATATATATATATATATATATATACACACACGCATATATATATATATATATATATATATATATATATATATATATATATATATATATATATATATATATCCCCGATATTGAGTTTCTTTTATGCAATTTTAAATTTACTTTTTTTCCATATTTTCTTCGTGAAGGCTGAATTACCATGTAGCGATTATTTACGTAATTTATTTTTCTCCCTGAAGCAATAAAGTTATTGGATTTCACATACATCGTGCGGGGTATTATATTTCCCTTTTTATTTTTCTTCTGCTGATAACCCCCACCCCTGCAACGAGGCTCTAGCTCGGATGATATGATTCCATCTTGTCTTTGATATAGCTTAGAAGTTGGAATTATTAAGCAACAGGAATGTTTGGAAAAGGTTGTACAAGGAGACCCGCTCAGCTACATTGGAATCAGAGGCTGGGGATGAACCCGAGGAATGTAGTGGGTGTCGACTAGAACCTTTATTTGGCCTCTTTCGATGGTATAAATCCTTGTCCGAACAGAAGTATTTATCATAAAAAGAATTGATCTTTGGAACTGCGATCCTGACGTAGAGTAAATCCATCATTAAAAGGTATTTGTGATTTGACATATAAATGTATAGAATTACGGAAGTTGTTCATAAGATTATCATATATATATATATATATATATATATATATATACATACATATATATATATATATATATATATATATATATATATATATATATATATATATATATATATATATAGGTGTATGTGTGTATGAGTAGGTATTCATTGTTTTTTGCTGCTAGGCCTTTGCCATTTTTCTTGATCCCTCAGATGCCGGTGCTCGTAAATAGATTGGTGGACAGTTGGTTGGTAGCGTTTTACGGCGTATCAAACATTGAATGTAGAAGTAGAAGTAGAGCCCAATGATGCTAAAGTGAACGTGGTTAGTGCAAGTTTTAGTATGGCTATCAAAGTATGTGTTGGGAACATCAGCAGGGATATAAGTGGGTGAAGAATGGACAGACGCCATGAATTAGTGTTGCAGAATGTGATATTGTGATATATCATTGACTAAGATGTGTTAGAAAATTTGTAAGGAAAAAAGTCTTAAGTAACGGTAAGGTAAAACCAGTTTATTATAGTAAAGCGATAACATTAAGTTAGCATGCCAAATAGACCCTTGATGCAAGAATTGATGGGGAATAAATGTGTAGGTCTAGTTGACGAAGGTCTGTAGATTACGAGTTTATTATCAATAAGATTAAGAATAAATGGAATATTTTGTATATGACATATTTGGACTTTAAAGAAAATCGATTTTTTATATATTCTATGGAGAGAAAATGAAGAGGCTGCTGAAGATGTTTGGTTGAGTAATTTAATGTTTTCTTAAATAACCAAAGCATTTGATTAAATACTTAGAAACATCAGTGTCTCTTATTATGTGAAAATTAGTTCGCGACGAATGGAATTTGTCTTGTTGCTGTAGTTGGTCAATATTTTTATTGATAAAGCTTTGAGAGAATCAAGGAAAGTAGATTAAATGAAAGTAAAATTAGTGAAATTGCAAAAAGCTGATGGATAGATTGAAGAATGGTTGACAAATGTAGATGATAGGGATAGTGGAAATAAACTGAAGAAACTAGGAAAAGGCTAAAAGTTGTACGCACAAACAATATGAGTATATTGCTAAATGTAAACAAGATTACGTTTTTGAGGTTAAACATAATCCTGGAAAATCAAGTAATTAATTTTGATATCTATGTTAGTAGAAGTAAAGTCGATTATTTATGCTAATATATGAGACTTAAATTTAGGAAAGGGTGGCAGGAAGAGGAGTCACAGACTAAGCAAAGCAATAAGGGTTTCAGAGTAAGTGGAAAAAATTCGGAATGGTAGGCTCGTATGAATAAAGGTCAGGTTAACTCGCTTTTGTGGTAGGGAAATGCCTCTGGTTAATAAAAAAGGTAGAATTTTTTTTAACACCGATGGTATATACTGAAATAATAGATCACAAATGAATGAATGGATCAGGCTGCCTTGAAGTAGTTTCGTCATGCAAAAGTTAAGGTATGTTAGTAAACGATTGTCTAATTAGAAAGTGTGAAGAGGGAGGTTGAAAGGAAAGTCTTGAAAAGACTGGACAGATTATATGAGATACGTATATTTGAAAGTGATAGCAGTATCGTATTGGAAAAGCGAGAGAGGTTTACAAGACAGGTGTGAATGACGCAGTGTGTGAGTTGTTTTTTTTTAACTCCTATCGAATGAGTTTTAAGATAACGTGTATGAAATGGCTAATATTGTGAACGATTTCTATACACAGGGTTTATAACCAGCAAAGTATGAATATGAAAATGAAAGTAAGTCAGACACAGAAATCATATAGAATCACATACACGTATATGTTAAATAATTTTCTTGTATACTGATATTTGTTTAGCTTTTTTATTTGAAAATTGTGTATGATTATAATACGTATTCATGATATATTATATTTAATTTGTGTCGATACGTAAAATTAATTCTGGAAAATATTTTATGGCTGATACATCTGTTTACCAATTTTCCTGAAACCTAGAACTGTTACGACTATATTGATATTTTGTAACTTTTTGTAGATTGTGCCAAAATTTCAAAAGAAACCTGCATGCCCGTTTACCATAATTGAATAAAGATAAGAAAAGAGGAATGATAAGAGAAAAGTCTCATGAACATTTATTTAATTAAAAATTTTCGTAGTGAAAAACCGAAAAAGTCCCAAAATTATTTGGTAATTGGTCATTTATCTTTTTGTAACCCGAAGTCCCAAAATTGTCAATTGGTCTTTCTTCTGTGTGTGGATTAATTTTCCTTTTTCGAATTGCATAACTGCATATGTTTATGTCTTACTGTTTGAGTGTTTCTTCATTTGCTTTAGATTGAAAAAATCGAGACCGTGTTTCATGGGCTAAATCATATTAATGTGATGATAACATTTCCCCCAAAAAAATTCACTTAAAGAGGTTTGCTTTTGGGGATATGTAGTTGTAGTCGCTGAGGATAAATGTTGTGTATATATGTGACACCGCCACTGGATTTCAAGCAAATGTTTTTGCCTGTCACTGAGAATATATGGGATTTGAAAGATTCATGATGAATTTGAGATGTGATTATAAGACTTTTTTTATATTATAGAAGTTATGTGATAGCTTTTGTTTTATTGTTAATATCAAAACATATAAAATCAGAAGGAAAGGTTAAATAAGATTCAAATTGTAACTTGTCATGTAAATAAGAATAAAATTTAACACTACCTTATAACAAATTATATCCATCTGTTTGTCGTAATATGAATTATATTTAAATGTCTGAAATAAATAAATATATATATATATGTATATATATATATATATATATATATATATATATATATATATATATATATATATATATATATATATATATATATATATATATACACTAATGTCACCGACCCTTTTAAAGATACGTATTTATGAACTTGGTTCTCACAGCAATGGGGTATTCTCCTGAGTTTTAAAATCTGTTAAATGACTTATTTATTGGGAACTATTTAGCGAAATTATTCAGAATTTCTCTCGTAGCTTCTCTGTTTTGGTATAGAATAAAATTTTGTGAATAGATTATGAGATATCCAACTCTTCTAGTATATCAAAGAGGCTATCATTATATATGACTTCATATTCATTTATGTCTTGCTTTTTTTAAGTTTATGTTGATTGCTGTAAAGAAAGATTAGCTTATCATTTATTCAATTGTTTTGCTACGGGCTTGATCGATAATTATGTGCTATGAAGGGATTTCTTAGCAGCTAAAGTGAAATACATTTTGAAAGATGCTCTCAGAACATTTTGTCAATTTACCCAGAATCTAAGGAGCATGTGCCAAATGGACTCAAATTATCACTTAACAAGCGCTGCAATAGAACCATAAGTGAGGGGGAAAGAGAGAGAAAATCCTTATAGTGTTCAAGTGAATTAGACTCACTATATTATATATTTTTTCCAGCTGTTATCTTTTCATTAGCATATTCAATTTCATTGCTTTGTCCTCATTAACTATTTTTGTAGACTTCTTCATATTTATCTCTTATGATATGTGTTATAATCCCTATGGTAGCATATCTGTAGGCATGATTTAATTTCACTATCTCTCTGTCTTTTATGTTTTGTAATATATCGTAACTCTCTCTCTCTCTCTCTCTCTCTCTCTCTCTCTCTCTCTCTCTCTCTCTCTCTCTCTCTCTCTCTCTCTCTCTCTCTCTCTCATATTGCATGTCTATTATTGCATATTGAATAAACTACTTACTAATGTAATCGGGCACGGTGGTAGGAGAATTTATTTTCAGTAGCTTGTGCACTGACTCATTCATTCATGGTGACATTGAAATTGACTGACAAAATTTGACACTTTAAACGTCATCAAAAATGTTTTCTTATCTTATGGAGTTGATTAAGTTCCTGAATTAACGAAATAGCATTTGGAATGTGCCAAAATCATTTTATTGTTTTAATTTCTTCCTTGTATTTCGTAGTAATTCAAGAGCATCGATTTTTTTAGCTCACTTTTTGTCTACACCACAGTTTGTACTGAACATCAAACTATGTTCTTTTCCATATCATCAAAACTTCCGATAGATAGTTTTTTCTTATGAAATATCCCCTTCAAAGTGCATTTTATCGATTCAAAGCGAGAGAAGAAAGACCCCCTCTCATAATGGACTCGTGTTGGTTACGGAATGTTTAAGTTATTCATGCCGTCTGCTGTTATTTTCTCATTGTCTTTTGTTCTACTTGTTCCATGACGCTCGTGTAAGCATTTATTCTTTATTGTAGAGTCTGGTGTCATATGTAGACAATTTTATTTGAATTATTGTTACTGCAGGCGATGTGTGGATGTAATTGCCCTAGTTAATATATCATGGACTGCCTTATGGCTCTAGACATAATTGTGTTAACTGAATAGACTTATGGCACAGACCCATTGAAAGTTCTGGTAAGGCTTGAAAGTTGGATGAGAGTCACATCAGAAGAGGCTTACTCTTTCGTATCACCAGACAAATAAAGCAATATATTTTCCTTAATTATAAATCCCCCAACACTTGTCCGTCATGAGGTCTGGGGGACAGAATGCTGCCGCTTGTTAGGGACAATATATTAACAAATTTCTTATTACAGGTCGCTTTAATCCCCAGTTAAAAGTTTTCACTCCTTTTATTCGAGGTAAGTCGGTTGTCGACGCACGGGTGAACTCCGGGAATCCGGAGAGTAAGACAAACCAAAACCTTCTCAGCCGTTTGCATGAATATACATAATAATGCTTCAAAAAAATGTATGGATTAAAGAACGCGATATGCCACTATAATCAGCAGACCATTGCCCACCCTTCTAATCCACCCACCCCGCCGAAAATCAGGTCCCTCTCCTCCCTTTGCCCCGGCCCTCTTCGTCAACTCCCGACAGTCTTTACCCCTGTGTGATGTGGCTATACCCTTTCCATAATTTGTAAATGCTCTCCGTCCCTCCTCCCCTTTTCCCCTTCCGTGCTATTTTGCATACGTAGTCACTAAGATCGTTTTAAGAAGAAGTTGAGTTGACGAGAGTTGTCCACCAGTACCAAAAATGAATATGGGTCCTGCCCATCAACTTGACCATGCTTGGAGAAGCGAGGGCACCACCATTTTTTACCTGCTTCTTCCTTCGCCAAGTTCATTTTTGGTACCACGAACGAAGTATGAAGGCGATGAAAAAGGTGACGAAGATAATGATGATGCTCCTATCCCAGTGGACCTCATGCAGGGGTGTTGGTCGCAATCTGCCTCGGCTTGAGGAGGAAGAGAACACTCGTCTTTGAGATATTTAGCGAAATCTCGTTATTTAAAGAACAATTCAGTGATCCCGAAAAGAGCCCAAGTGTTTCTCGTGATCGCAGACAAAAATAAGCATTTCTCTTTCTCTTCAAGTCGAGGCAATTTATGAAAGACATTTAGTGTGAGGTCATCTAGGATAGTTCAGACGCTATGGTGGCGTCTCGTCAATTGAACAAGATTATTTTTAGTGGTGACTTGAACTGCATATAACAAGAGCCAAGGAAACTAAAATAATATATATACATTTAAGTGTACATTTGTACATATGTCTAGCTCACACATATGTACATATATGTACATATATGTGCATATATATATATATATATATATATATATATATATATATATATATATATATATATATATATATATATATATATATATATATATATATATATATATATATATATATGTATGTATATATATATATATATATATATATATATATATATATATATATATATATATATATATATATGTTTCGTTATGCTTAGATATTTATAAGCGTCATGTACGTACATCCTGGCACGCCAACATTTAAAAACAGTACAGCATATGTTGATACACCTAAGCACATTTAGATAACTGCACATTAGCATATTTCTTAGCGTGTTTAAATTGAAACACAGTGATATACATGTACATAATAGCTGTAAATAAAAGTTCCAATTGACACAACCTCCTCTCTTGCGTGACAACTGCTCCCTTTATATCCTCTGTGTTAGTATTTGTTTTCCTTTTAATTTGCTGTTAATTAATCATGAAAACATTGCTACTTTAATCGTGTGAAAGCTAAAGTGAATCATCACATGTTAACGGTAGATATATATATATATATATATATGTATATATATATATATATATATATATATATATATATATATATATATATATATATATATATATATATATATATTTATGTATATATATATATATATATATATATATATATATATATATTTCAAATAAGCCATATAAATTAATACAGTAAAGTCTGGATTCTCTTAACGACCTCGGGATCAGAGCCCCAGGCGGAATCATCCAAAGACTATAATATCAGACCGGCCGGGATTTGAACCCTGGTCCAGTGGTATGGTCACTGGCATACAGATATCTTGGACCAGGGTTCAAATCCCGGCCGGTCTGATATTATAGTCTTTGGGTGATTCCGCCTGGGGCTCTGATCCCGAGGTCGTTAAGAGAATCCAGACTTTAATGTATTAATTTATATGGCTTATTTGAAATATGAAAAACACGTTTAAATGTGCAAAAAATTATCATATATATATATATATATATATATATATAAGTATATATATATATATATATATTTATATATATATATATATATATATATATATAAATATATATATATATATATATATATATGTCTCTGTGTATATATTATAAAGCTCACAGGAACACGTGATGCTCACATGCTAAAAACCACATGGAAAAATATGAATATTGATAGAGTCCTAACCGGTTATTTGTCTACGACTTCGGCTATAGCACTTCAATTGATGTCCAAGAGACAAAAACCAGTCAGGATTTACTCAGTATTAAAGCCTTTCCTCGTTGTCTATATATATATATATATATATATATATATATATATATATATATATATATATATATATATATATATATATATACTGTATATGAAGAGTACTCTCATAGGGGTATATCTGAAACAATTACCCTATTAATATAATGTTCTAAAAACTTCAACTCCTATTTTCTTAGATTTTTATGAGAGCTCGTTTGTTCAAATATAGTGCTAACAGAGCTGTTAAAATTCGTAAAGATAATAACTTAATTTTGGAAACATTTATTTATGATTTTTTGTCGTTAGTTTTGTTTATAAAATGCGTGGAAATTGAATCGAAGATTTTTTAGTATGTTGGTACATATTATGTTCCCATCTTTAATCCTCTGATTGAGAAAGGTGACGTTTCACAGACTTTTTGTGTGTAATGGAAATCAAATGAAATTTCTATTAAATTAGCCATTCTGTAAAAGACAGCATTGTCAATATTCATCGAAAAATTTGTAGTGATAACTACAATACCGTTCTTTGAACTCTTCCTTTTCCGACTGTAGATTTCATCTTCAATAGAAGCTTGAAAAGTAAAACAATTAAAATAAATATTGTGATGAAGCGAATAGCAACTCTAATATTCTAAAGTTTTGTGTGTGATGAGCAGTTTCAATAAAGAATTAACAAAGTAAGTTAAAAGACAAACGAGACTATCACGACCTTTCGATTGATTGATCTACCTGATATTTTAAACGAACATGGCAGTTATTGATAATGAATTGGCTCTTATTTCCTTGGAGTTAACATTATATCTGTTGTGAAAAAAAAAGATGAAAGACTATCAAGTATACTATAGAAACTATATTCTACCATTAGAAACGAATACAAATCCCATAAAAAGAATGGTACGATTGCTGCTAATTGAACACACAGGAGTAGCAATACAAAAGCTGGAGCCTCAATGTTCTATACATGAGGAGTAACTTAGACAAATAACCTGCCCAGGCAAAAACTGAGATTACTTAAAATGCGTCTATTAACATTTCTTTTTGGGAAATAATTTAAGTAATTTTCTCTAGGTCCCAACTTCTCATAAAATCTATTATAAAATTTGAGAATCTGTTAGCATTACCTCATAATTGATATATATATATATATATATATATATATATATATATATATATATATATATATATATATATATATATATTACAATGTAGATACAGATTCAGATTTTCAATGTTCGATAAAATTGCGTAAGATTTTCTAGTTCCTCCCGTTTTGTTGATTGATAGCTTGCAAGATCAAGTTTCATTAAATTCATTTGCAATATAGAACATTAACAAGGAAAGGAAAGCATTGTTGCATTGATTAACGAAGATATTTTTTACTTTAATTATTCATGGTACCTTGGATCACAAAAATATACGTCTTCATATACAAAGTTCCTTATTAGCATAATTTTTTTTTTCACTACGATTTCGTCTTCGAGAAAATCTAATCAAAACTTAATGAACTTAATCATTAGAGTGAAATATGTAAAACAGTAGCGTTCCATAGTTAGTTATTTGTAAACCTATAATTTTGTACAGTACCACTTAAGTTTCAGATCCATGTTGGTAAAAAAAAAGACGTTATTCATTTCAACAATTTCATATCTGTTACAGAGTATCGAGATATCAAATTTAACGAATCGAATATGTGAAAGTTTCTAATATAAAAACCTCACATTAAAATTATTTATTCAAGATACTGACTTTTCTTCCATTATTAAAGATACGATTACGTTCCTTTCAATATTATTATACAACGTTTTATTAATTACGATTTTTATATATAAGTGTTGCAATATCTTCTAACGGCTCCAACGCTTATCCGTCAATACGTGTGTACATAATCGCTTGGTTTTGCTAATATTAGGTAGACCGATGCCTAAACACAAGTACTGAAGTGTTATGGTTAGATAATCTGATGTTATTATGGGCTTTAAGTTGTGTTTCTTCCTTATATAGCATAACGTGTTCAGGGTGTTTGATCCATAAAATCATGTTTTTAAAAGATACAAGGGTTACATTTCGTACTGTGGTTATACTGATCAGTCAGATGTAATATCAATCCTAATAAATTATGTTGATGACTTTAAAGTTTTGATGCTATAAAATAATTGCGTTTGGCTATTGAAAAACCGCTAGTTATTGGATATTACGTCATTACATAATGGAAAAAGTTTTGGTACAAATGCTTTTGAAGTCCTGTCTGCCAGAGGGAATCCTTTTGATAAAGGATATACCGGTAGCTTTCATATATATATATATATATATATATATATATATATATATATATATATATATATATATATATATATGTGTGTGTGTGTGTGTATAAATTTGCCGCACTGGGAATTACATGACAGCCGTGACCGGGTTTGTGATG
>NC_090737.1:75023914-75038914 GCF_036898095.1 Palaemon carinicauda
ACATGAAGAGTTGTGGGTGTTGCTATGTACAGATGATTTGGTGATTACCGTTGAAAATAAGAAAGACTTACAGTAAAGTATTGTAGAATGGCAAGAGACTTTGGAGAGGGGTGGTCTGAGGGTAAACGTAGATAAGACTAAAGGTATGGTGAGAAGTAAGGAAGGTAGGGAAAAGATAGCGATACATGAAAGTAGAGGCCGGATTATAAAACAGATGAAACCATATAAACACTTGGATACTGTAGGTCAGGTGGGAGGGTGTGAGACTGGAGTTAAGAATATGATAACACCACCCATGGAAAGTGAAGGGAGGTAGAAGCAGTAGTATATGATAAGAAAATGCTAATCAAGCTAAAAGTCAATATATATAGCACAGTAATAAGGCCATTGTTAGTGCATGGATTGGGAATGTGGGCTGTAAAAAGAAAACAGGAGACTAATATTGAATGAATAAAGATGAGAATGTTGAGTTTGATTATGGGAATATCACTGTTGAGAGATTGAAAAAAATGATGAAATGAGGAGAATGGCAGGCGAGATAAAGATTACAGAGATTATAACGGTGTCACAACTGAGATGGTGTGGCTATGCATTGAGGATTGATGGTTGGGAGGGAGTGAGAAAGACTAGGGAGGAACCTGTTAGGGGGAGGGGAGAAGATCCAGAAGGAGGCTGATAATTGAATGGCGATGTAAGATGAATGATTATTTGGAATGAAGAGATTTGGTGGTAGTGGAGGCCTTTGATAGAAGTCATTGGAGAGTGAGCATCAGGCAACGGACTCCTTAATGTAGGGATAACGGTGTGAAAAAAACATTCACCATCATAAAAAAAAAATGATGATTAGAATTACTCACTGTCCTTCCTCACTCGTCTCTACTGCATCCTGTGTATTTACACTGCATATCTCCGTTATGTAATAAAGAGCAAATTTCTGGCTATATATATATATATATATATATATATATATATATATATATATATATATAGAGAGAGAGAGAGAGAGAGAGAGAGAGAGAGAGAGAGAGAGAGAGAGAGAGAGAGAGTATATATATATATATATATATGTGTGTGTGTGTATATATATACATATAAATATATATATATATATATATATGTATATATATATATATATATATATATATATATATATATATATATATATATATATATATATGTATATATATATATATAATTTATATATATATATATTTATATATCTATATATATATATGCATATATATACCTATAAATAAATGTATATATATATAATATATATATGTATATATATATATATATATATATATATATATATGTATATAGATAGATAGATTGCTAGATAGATAGATAGATATATATGATATGTCTGAGGCCTTTGTCCTGCAGTGGACTAGATACGGCTGATGATGATGACGGTGATATATATATATATATATATATATATATATATATATATATATATATATATATATATATATATATATATATACATTAAAATACACAATTCTCCGTGTATTTATGATAAATAAAATAACCCACAATGTATGAAAATAGAAGTTTATTTAGCTTTCGAAGGGACCATCTCCCTTCCTCTTCAGAATACAAATGGTTACAAATTTTTGAAAAAGAGGAACAGAAAGGTTCGTAAGAGATAAAAAGCCCGTTACAGTCTTAGCGAATATTAACAGCATTTCACGGTGGTTTGTTTACATCTTTTAACAATTCCTTAACAATAGTTACATTGTTTTTTACAATATTATTTAAAAACTGATCCAATTTAAAATTACTTTGATATATATTAAAATTATTAGAATTCTGAATTAAAACAGCTTCAATCAGTTTCCGTCTATGTGTATCAGGCATTGATATCAATTTGTCCATATTCTTAAAATCTATTGGGTGATTTTCCCGTGTCATATGTTTAAAAACAGCGCTATTTTCATCACCTCTCCTAATGGAATCTCTATGTTCTCTTTTTCTTCTTTCAAAATCTACTGATTCTCCTATGTATACTCTATCACATGAACCACATAGTAGTTTATATATACATACTTGCTAATTTTAATATATATCAAAGTAATTTTAAATTGGATCAGTTTTTAAATAATATTGTAAAAAACAATGTAAATATTGTTAAGGAATTGTTAAAAGATGTAAACAAACCACCGTGAAATGATGTTAATATTCGCTAAGACTGTAACGGGCTTTTTATCTCTTACGAACCTTTCTGTTCCTCTTTTTCAAAAATTTGTAACCATTTGTATTCTGAAGAGGAAGGGAGATGGTCCCTTCGAAAGCTAAATAAACTTCTATTTTCATACATTGTGGGATATATATATATATATATATATATATATATAAAGTATTTCTTTCTGGTCACTCTGAGCGATGATGCCAGATGTATAAATACACTGTGTATGCTCAACCCTCTGGTATGGGGAGAGGAAGTAGTCATACCCTGGGGAAGGGGTACCCTGAAAGGAACACTCGTGAACCACAACTGCGGTATTGTAGTTAGGAAAGGGGGATGGTGTAGGAAGTATTAGAAAAAGAGGAACAAGGATACGAGAGCAAACTAACAACATGTAAGAAAAAGAAATGGACATAGGCAGGACATATCCTGAGAAGGATAGACAGTAGATGGACATCAAGAATAACTGAAGGGTACCCTATAGATTGCTAAAGAATCTGGTGAAGGAAGATAAGACGGAGAATTGATGAACTAGGAAAATTTACGTACATAGACTGTCATAGAAATACCTTGAACAAACACGAGTGGAATGACAAGTCTGAGGCCTTTGACCTTCAGTGGACTAGATACCGCTAATGATGATGATGGTGATATATATTGTATATGTATGTATATATATATATATATATATATATATATATATATATATATATATATATATATATATAGATACATATATATAAATATATATATATACATATATATATATATATATATATATATATATATATATATATATATATATATATACTGTATATTTATATGTGTGTATATGTATAAATATGCATATTATATAGATATATATAGATATATTATTATTATTATTATTATTATTATTATTATTATTATTAAATGCTAAGCTACAACCCTAGTTGGAAAAGCAGAGTGCTATAAGCCCAGGCGCCCCAACAGGGAAAATAACCCAGTGAGGATAGGAAATAGGGAAAAATAAAATATTTCATGAATAGTAAGAACATTAAAATAAATATTTCCTATATAAACTATAAAAACTTTAACAAATCAATAGGAATAGAAACTAGATTGAACAGTGTGCCCGAGTGTACCCTCAAGCAAGAGATCTCTAACCCAAGACAGTGAAAGACCATGGTACAGAGGCAATGGCCCTACCAAAGACTAGAGAACAATTGTTTGATTTTGGAGTGCCCTTCTCCTAGAAGAGCTGCTTACCAAAGCTGAAGAGTCTCTTATACCCTCACCAAGAGGAAAGTAGCCACTGAACTATTACTGTGCAGTAGTTAACCCCTTGGATTAAGAAGAATTGTTTGGCAAGCTCAGTGTTGTCAGGTGTATGAGGACAGAGGAGAATGTGTAAAGAATAGGCCAGACTATTCGGTGTCTGTGTAGGCAAAGGGAAAGAACCGTAACCAGAGAGAAAGGTCTTATTTAGTATATATATATATATATATATATATATATATATATATATATATATATATACTGTATATATATTAATATATACATATATATATATATATATATATATATATATATATATGTGTGTGTGTGTGTGTGTGTGTGTTTGTGTGTATGTAATTTGTGTGTGCATGCGCGTGTATGTTTTACCGTTCATATGAAAAAAACCGTTATTATAATAATTCCAAATAAATTTACATATTAACAGATACTTCAGTTACTATGCATAATCCCTGAAAAATTCCAGTAATTATACAAAATTCCTAAAATCCTAGATAGTTTGCACAATAACGATTATCAACGTGGTTATTATGCAAAATAACTGAATAAATTGTTATTTTTTGTTTGCATTATTTTTTCATTTGTTTTATTATATAGAATGTCTCAGCCACCATGTACATTTTTTTTTGTGAATAGATTGAAGGGTTTCAAAGAAATCGGCAAAAATGTAACGTAGGCACGTTCCTCTTTTTCATTTTTTTTTTCACTGTTATTTTCGTTACACCATACTTTTGAAAGAGGTAATAACTGATTGCAGTCTTTTTAACATTGGTCATTATACGTTTAATTAGCCGATAGAGTTCTCTTGCCTGAGGGTACATTCGGGCACACAATTCTATCTTATTTTTTGTTCCTCTTGTTTTTAGAACGGTGTCTTGGGCAGGCTTGATAGAAGGGCCATGGTTGTTTACCAAACGGTAGACTTTTCCATATCTGTTTCTTCATCTTTTCAAACCCATACTTAGAGTCCTCCCTTAAGTTGAATATGATATCCTGGAGGGTATTTAGCCTGGTTAAGTGTATCAGCTCCGTCATGTTGACCCATTTTTCCGACATTTTATCTATAGTCTGGGTTTTATCAATCACCTTATATACATTTCTCTGCATATTGTTTTGGTTATCATTATAGTTAAGGTAGTTTTTAAGTACTATGAATTTTTCTTTATTGCCGCCAATTATAATCCTGTCTGGAGACATTTTAGACTTCGTCAGTGTCGTCTACCGAGTTGCAATATTCGAGGTCTGCATGGAAATGTTCAAGACCTTATAGTTGCATCCATACAGTATGATATTCTTCTGTGCTCAGAAACTTCGGTTTCTCAAATGACTTACTCATCTGAGGTCTTTATAACTGGTTTTAAGAAGCCAATAAGTTAAAAACAGGATGCCATTCCTAGAGCCAGGGGAATGGCAGTGTATATCAGGATTGAGTCCCTGCTCTGATCTACCTGAATCCAGGCTTGGATGATTCTATCTTCGATTGGCTCCGTTTTGGAGCCGGAATTTAGTTTTAGAGCCTTTTTTGTTTTTTGTTGGTGATTTCAATACTCACCATAGGGAGTGGTAAACTTTATGTTTCTCCTACTGTTCGCCATGGCTTAAGAGCTTTAGACTTTACCTCTCAATCAGGTTGTAAGCAAATCATAAGTGAAGCTACTCACAGGTCTGGTAACTTCTTGGACCTAGTATACACTGACTCCCTTGGAGTTATAACAAGTAAGGTTGATTCTCCAGTTGGTACATCTATTCATAACTTGATTCCATTAGTAGTGAAGACCGAGCAGCCTTTTTCTCATGTGTCATACTAATGTAAGATTTACATAAAATTTCTAGCAAACTGGAATAGGGCTTTTAAGTGATATTTTGAACTAAAGTTGGTCACAATTGTCTAATAGTGTTGAGCCTGTTGTTCCTTTGAATGAGAATCTTGTTAACATAATTGATTGGCATATCCTTTCTCAAGTGATAAGGTACCGATTGAAAGAAACCCCCTGGTTCAATGATGGTTGTAGAATTGCTTATTTGGAGAAGTAGAAGGCCAAAAATATTTGGAAGGGTAACAAATCAGATTTGACTTGGATTAGCTATACTTAACTTAGTGCTTTTGCTCAGAGAGTTTGTGCTTCAACTGAAAAGGAATACATTTTAACCATAAAAGAAGCCCTTTCTGGTACAACCCAGGAACATAAGTGGTGAGCTCCCTTTAAATCTGAACTGTTTGGTGTAAACATAACAGTTCCTCCTTTGCTTAAACTAGAAGGCTCTGTCACTCACTGTCCCATGGAAAAGGCAACCACTTTGGCTGATGTTTTTGACACCAAACAGAAAAAAAAGAGAAACTTAAAATTTCTCATTCATGTTTTCTTGAAGCTGAACTACTATTTAGGCATTTTGATCTCGTGAAATTAAAGCTCTCTTGATGGACCTTCATACTTATGGAGGGGTTGACCCAGATGGTATTTTTCATTAGTATTTTATAAAGACTGCAGATTTCTTAGCTCCAGTGTTGTCTGTTATTATGTGTAAGTAAGCAAGGAAAGGTTTGTATAGCACCTGTTGGAGAGCTGGTAATGTTACTCCGTTATGTAAATGAGATTTTCGTAGCCCAAGTCCAGCTGATTGCTACCCAATGTCCATTACTTCCACATTATCTAAAGTTTTTGAACGTCCTTTGGCAAAATGTCCAAATAGGTATGCTGGAGGTAGTTATCTGTTCCCTAGTCTACAGTTTGGCTGTTGTAAAGGCCTTAGAGCATGTGCTGTCCTTCTTGCAACCTCCAAAGCTGTACAGAAATCCTGGGACTATGGTCAGGAAGTTCGTATGATGGGCCTTGATTTTTGTGCTCCCTTTGACCGTGTTAATCATGAGGCCCTTGTTTTCAGTTGGAAGTGGCTGGGGCTCTTCTTAGCGTCATTATTGAATTTTCAAGTAATAGATCGCAAAGAGTTGTTGTTGATGGGCACCATAGTGAGTATATGAATGTAATATCTCGTATTTCTCGGGGGTAGTGTTCTTCGTCTATTAATTTCCATAATATATACACAAGATCTGTGGTTTGGCCTTGAAAACAAGCTCATTACATATGCAGATGAAGCTACTCTCTTTGCATCACTTCCATCTCCTGAATGTATATCTATGGTTTCTGAATCCTTTAATAGAGATCTAGCTAAAATTTTTGCAGGGTGCAAGTTAAGGGGCATGAAGTAGAATCCTAACAAAACACAAAGTATGATTGTAAGTAGGTCGAGGACAGTGGCTCTTCAACATCTGGATGTCATCATTCATAATGTTTCTTTAACTCTCTATGATTCTTTTAGAATTTTAGGTGTGATTCTTCATAGCAAATTTACTGTTGAGAAACGCATTCGGTCTTTTCTTCTTCAATTGAGCAAAAAATTGGCTAATTGAGAAAGTCTTTTAATGTTTGATGATCAATCTATTCTGAAAAATTGTTTTACTTTCATTCTAACTTGTTTAGAGTATTGTTTTCCCGTTTGGTCCTCAACTGCTGAATCTCATATTAATTTGCTGAGCAGGAACTTACGTTCCATTAAGTTTTTAAATCCTGATGTTGTTATCAATCTTTAGCATCATCATTCAATTAGTTCGTTATGCATGTTGCTTAAGATTTTTCATAATTCTGGCCATCTTTTGCATTTAGATTATCCCGGACAGTACTATCCTGTTCGTGATGCTAGGTATGCAGTTAATTCTAATAGTTGAGCCTTCTCCATCACGAGGCTCAATACTACACAGTAGTCTAGAAGATTTATTCCAGCTGTGACCAAGTTGTGGAATGATTATCCTTATCAGGTAGTTGAATCGGTGGAACTTCAAAAGTACAACCTTGCAGCACATGCTTTTATGGATTATACATAAAAAATCGTTTTTAATGGTGTTACTGTTCTTATTTTGTTTTCATTGTTCCTTACTTCCTCTTGCAGTTTATCTGTTTCCATATTTCACTCCCTCATTGGGCTTTTATTCCCTGTTGGAGACTTTGGGCTTGTAGCATCCTACTTTTCCAGCTAGGGTTATAGCTTAGCAAGTAATAATAATAATAATAATAATAATAATAATAATAATAATAATAATAATAATAATAATAATAATAATTGAGAATCATGCCATAATTTTGTTCCCACCAATCTAGATGTATTGTTTTTTTTTTAATTCCTCACGAGGGACGAATAAAAACAATACTTTCTTTCTTTTTTAGTATTTATCAAGGAAATACAAACGGAAAGGTGACCACAGTAAAGAGATAAAAATGAAATAGATATTCTTTCGGCAATATCTTGGATAGGTGGAAGTCAACAATTTTAGGGATTAGGCAAATTCGTGGAATTTTTAATTTATTTTGCATAATAACCCCGCTTATAACCGTTATTTTGCAAAATTACTAAGATTTTAGGAGTTGTGCATATATTGCTGGACTTTTAGTGATGATGCATAATAACTGGAGAATACATATACACACACATACAAAACACACACACACACATATATATATATTTATTTATATATGTATATGTATATATATACACACACACACACACATATATATATATATATATATATATATATATATATATGTATGTATATACACACATTTTGTGTTAATGTAACTGTAGACACTGAACAGATACTACCAAAGGCTTCATAAAAAACAACTTTTGAAATATTTTGTTAGGAGTAAAGTTTGTAGCAAGGTGGGTATATATGATATCGTTTATAGTTAGGTAAAGCAAGCTAGGACTCTATATAAATCTGAAAATATATAAGGTAATATTTACAAAGGTATTAGATCAATAGAATTTTTACACTTTAATCCCAATAACCTTTTAGGAAGATACAACCAAATCTATTCTGCAAAGAAAAGAAAAAAAATACTGCTAAAGATATTATGGTACAGTATCATAGAGATTTTAGTTTAACAACTTCTTTTTATCATTACATGGAAATTTCATAGGTCTCAGCTGTAATGCTAAATAGAAAACAGAAGTTAAATTTCCTAAATGAACGTGAACTGTGACCTGGCAATAGAGGCGCAATACCCTCCGCCATCTGTAAATAAAGGCACAGATGATTGCTTCAGCTTTAGGATGGATATGAGAATCAGACAATCTAACCTGTTCTTCTACAGTATCTCATAATCCAGGAGTCTATATGAACATGGATCCCAGAAAGGCGAGTGTTTCACAATATCAGCATCTATAGCTGAGAGATATTCGCGGTTGCATTGAAGTGTTCGACTGTGATGGGATTGTTTCATTAGAACCTTTACTACATGGTGCACTAGAACTGCCTAGCAAAATATGTCAAGTTAGTCTACCATTATCAGTAAGGCAGGTTAGACTAGCAATACTGCCACTACCTGAAAGAATAGACCATTGGGCTGTAACAACCAATCCCTAGCCTTAAAACGATCTTCTGTTGATACCTAATGTTGGGGGGTTCCTTGCGAGGTTTGGAAGGAAACACAATTTTGCAATTAACGTAAGTTTTTTTGAGAAGGAACAACACAAGAATTATATACTAAGGCAATAAACATGTCTGCCTTGTGTCTCGAACGATAATACAAGCAAGCTGTGTGATGCCCCAAGGCTGGAAAGTACAATGTGCCAGTCTTCGGGGGTGTTGCCACACTTGATAATGCAATGGATAAGTGTGCATAATAACATGATAATATGATGCATGTGCATACATGAGTACATAGGGGATGTATTTATTTACAAGAGACATATGATGAATGAGATACATAATACTTTACTATAGGCATGAATTATATATGACACGTCATATTTTATATATCTACACCTCAAACCTTTCCAGCGTGCTAGCAAAAATTTCATAGGTTAGGTATGTTTGGGCGCATTTAACTATCAATTTCGAGAATAATTGCTACATAAATCAAGTGAACGTCTCAATAAACCTAAACCAAGTTGTCGAAAGTAACCCGTCATTAAAATCTGACAAATATGAGTGATTGATAATCTGATACCCTAACCCATTCGTCTATCAAGAAATACAGGAATCTATATGACTCTGAATTCCAGAAAGGCTAGTGTTTCACAATTGAAGCATCTTGAGCAGAAAGAGTTCGAGGTTGTGTGTAAGTACTAAAATCTGTGATACTCAGAGTACCATTAGACCCCTTACTAGATGTCCCCTGAACTGCCAGTCAAAACATCAGGAGATTGCTTAGGGTTCACAGTAATAATAATTCTTATGATTACAAAGAAGACTCGTGAATGACATGAGGAATATGATATTGCTTGTTACTATACAACTGGTTATATTTTAAACAATTGTGTAGAATATACTTTTCACCAGTGCACTTCTAAAGTGTTGAAAATTCTTCTTCAGTGTTCATTACTGCACTGTTGGACAAGGATCTGACTCAATTTTCTTATGGGATAAGGAGTAGGTCCAACTTGGGCATGTTTATATGCCCCTCTGTAATATATGCAAGCTCATATTTAGGATTAAATTCTACTGAGTGACACTATTCATGTGAGTTATCAAAAGAAAAGAAAATCCCATGAAGGTTGAGCTTCTGATGAAATAGAAAGTTTTGCATCCATGGTCTTTATCATTTCCCAATTCTCTAGTAATATTCGAAGTTTATGGTCGAGGGATAGCCTTCGTAATGCGGCTCTAGTGTTCTGCCAATGTATTTTAGTTTTAGGTTTGTATTTCTCCACGTTTGATATAAAATTTCTTTCTTCATTCAGTATTGTTTTTACAGAAGATAAATAGCCGTACTATTTTCTTTAAATATCAACTCGGTCTTGTGAGAATATGAGATCTAGCATGTAAATATAATGGTAGGATTATATAAAACTTTGAAATAAACTTTTCTCGCTATTTGAACAAAAAGTATCACTTCTGTGCCGGTGCATATGTCATTAGGAAGCTTCACCCACTTTTGCGATATTACCACAGATCTCAACAACTCCATGTGAATCTATTAGCTATGGTAAAAGTATTTTTCCCAGATCTGGCGACAGAAAGATGCTATTTACTGCATAAAGCATTCTCTGACGATATCTTCCCGTATTAGTAACCACTTCCGACAAGCAGTGGGCGGGCTAAGAAGACTGCCAAGGAACCAAAATACTCCATAGACTAGCGTTATGTAAACATAATGAAACTAAATTCTGCAATTTCCCAGCGTATTAAAGTAAACAAAAGAACATATCTATAAATTGAAAATAATTGAACAACAGCGCTATTCATCAAGAAAGAGAGGTCTGGCAATCAACCAACTTTAAAACAGTTCTTTTGATAAATTTTGGGAATACTACTAGTTACTACAACCCTAACTTGATAAGAAGTTAGAAGTGGGAATATGTCTACACTTTAGGTCAGTAACCTTGCACCACTGGAAGTTTATTCATAAAACGTAATTAACGTGTAATGTACATCTGGAAGGGGAGAAGGGTGCACCATCGTATAAGCGATCTCATAAAAGCACTATTTATCATGCTTTCCTAACAAAAAGCTCATCAAATGGATATAAGAATTATATCACCATGTAACTCGTCTAACCACTAACTACAAAATCGTTCTTTTAAACTAAAATCTTGCCTTGAATTAGGTAACTGTTATAAATCCTAACTTCCTTCATCCAAATTCCATAGCCTAAGTAACTGTGATAGGTGAAGAAAATTGTACAGAAGGGGATCTTTACATAAGACTCTGGATAGGTTTCGAGTTTCACCAACCTCTTTAGGTGTGATAGGGTGTAAGTCGACCCTGGCTCATAAAAATAATCATTAAAAATACATTTGTTCATCAATCTTTATTCTTGTTATGACTAAACAAACTTCAAAGATTTGTGAAAACCTATGAAAAGATAAATAGCACTCATATAAATTTGAAATAAATATCAAAGATAGATAGAAAATTAAGTTAAAAATAAAAAGACTAAAAAAGTTAAAAAAAATATGTACAAAATCAAATTTAGCTACTCATTCCTGAAGAGTTGTGGAACAATTTATGACAGCCAGAAACAGGGTTAAGCCCATAGAGGCCATAATGTAAAATAATTTTTTTTTCGGCCAAAACAACTGTCAGAATTTCTCTAATGTGAGAAGTAGAAGAGGTGAATTGAAATGCATATTGACACAAAAATGGCATGTAGACCACTGGCGCCCTGCAGGTTGATATGTTTCGCATACTTAACAGTTGATGCTTTATGAAAAAACAAATCTGTTTTTTTTTTATATAGCCTAGGGGTCGAGCTCGACCCATCACACATATCCAGGGATAGCAAAAGCCAACCAACTTATTAAGGATTACGCACATTTCCGTAATTGCTAGTTACCAATTACTGTGCTCTATCACTAATTTGTAGTTTCCTAACTACTTCAACCAAATGTTTTACTTATAAATACTTTGGACTTTTATACACAATCATAAATCCAGATAGAGATGGACCTATCAGCTTTATTTTTTAAATTCTACTTATTGATTACCCCATTCAATTCTTGAACTAACTCGGAGCAGAAGAAGATGGTGTATGCGAAATGCGACAAGCCGGCTGCAACTAACAATGATTAGATAAAGATAGTTTGAATGGAGTAGCCGGTTATGTAATCACTCTTTGACACCATCAATGGGTTCTACTAGTCATCAAAGGCGAGGGGAGAGAGAAACAGAAAAAAAATCTTGCTAAAAGTGTGTTAACCAACAGCTTTGTTACTACCGAGTAAGATTCATTTACCCAATACAACTCATGCGCGTGCAAAAACTCGATAATTCAAAGTATTACATGTCTTTGGAATGTGAAGACTTTCATATCTTATATTTATTTCTATGTACCTGGACATCATTTTACTGAAGATAACTTGTTGGTCTGACTAATTTTAGCCTTTTTATTTATTTATTTATTTTTTTTTTTTTTGGGGGGGGGTATATGACTGTGTACTTTAAAATCTATTTATTTTTGTATCGGTGGTAATATGCAGTTTATAAGGAAGTTTTATAGATTATTGATTAAAGTAGCATATGTGATCTCCAAGGTAATGTATGGAAAAAAAATTACAGCAACTCTTTTCATCCATTTTAGTTTTGTAACAGAAAAAATAAAGAATTGATTAAAATTTCTCAAGAAACATATCTGTTTTGTAAATACTTTTAGATTTTCAACCCTAAGTTTATGATTAAAAGAACATAAAAAATATACAGTAATTTACAGTTTGGAAGACAACAAACGTCCTTATGAATTTATACATCCCACTCTACAACCAAATAACAAGGAAAAAACAATTCAGACAAACGGGAACTTTAACTCTACTACAGTAGTACATCTGAACTGGCTAACTTGCCAATGAAGTGATTAATGATATGAACCACACTAGAATGGGCACTGGCCACCGCCTCTTTTGTCCACAAGAAAACTGATGGTGTTGTTAGTATATGATCACAAATCACATCTATCATCTAAATTTGTAATCATGGCCAAAAAGACGCATAACAATGGCCGCGTCTTGACACAGTCTGCAAAGTTCATTAACCCCACAGACCTTTGACTCCTAACCGCCTACATGGGTAATGACATCACTATATCATGTTGTATATCACAAGATAGACGATTGAATTAGGCCACGATATGGTAAAGATGACGGGTTTCACCTTTTCAGGACCATGGCCTTGACTTTTGACCCAATCACTCCCAAAATCTAATCAAATTGTACTTGGATCATGGCCAGTCATCCTACCAAATTTCTTGAGATTTGCCCACGATATAGCAAAAAACAAATTTTGGACCTTGTTGTGACCTTAACCTTGATAATGTAGTATAGCATAAGATAGGCAATTGAATTATACATATTTTGGCACTATATGCAAATCAGATAAAAATTGACCACGATATAAAAAAGACGTTTTATACCTTTTCGTTACCTTGACCTTGACATTTAAGCCAATCACTCCGAAATCTAATCAAGTAGTCTCTTTGTCATGGCCAATCTTCCCACCAAATTTCATGAGATTCGGTCTAATAGTTTTTTGAGTTATACGAATCACAAACACATAGACAAACATACAAAATACTAGCCTACCAAAACATTATCTTCCCAGTGAAGATGGCGAAAGTAATTACGGCCCACGTCGTCTTTGCTTTTTAAAAAGGGAATTTACGCCAACGCTGACACTTTCTTAATCTCCAATTGAAGTTTTGATAAACGTCCTGTTGCATAGACTGTCAGCCGTTTCATTTTGTATTTCTTCAATAAAGAAAAAATGGAAGTAAATGATACGGTCACAGTAAATAAACGATGCTGCTGAGAAACGTTACATTTTGTAATGCATAACAATCACGGTGATATTATCTTAAAATAGGGTATATTTTTTGGCCATATCTATAGACATAGTTGTACATTTTAGTTTCATCACTTTCCTGTGATTGATTACTGTGCTAATTGTTTTAATTCTTGGTATTTAAAAAAAAAAAATAATTTTTGTCTCCTATTCAGATGATATTCTAATTATTTTATTCTAAAGATTTGCTATAAGTTATTTATTATCACTTAAGATATGGAAATTTCTAGACCTTTATTTTCATGTATTTATGTTGTATTTGTTTCATACGCATTGCGTATATTTTCATTTTCCGAAAGAATTTCTCCATTTAATCGAAGACGTTCTAATAGAGCTGGGATCTAATAACGGTAGCTAATATCACCATTTGGCTACCAATGGCTGAAAATATTAACGCCAAACAGAAAACTTTGCCCCATTTGTATTTACAGTAACGCTTCTTGACATTTGTTAGCCTTGATTTACAACGGACGACGTTCACCAGTCACCTTCTAGTATTAGTTAGTATTTTCCTTGATTAAAATTTCGCATTGAAATTGCCTTTTATTTGCATTTGGTCGGAAGGTTTATCAACTCTTGTGGGTTCTGAAGAAAACAGATTTGTTAAGTAACTTATGCATGGAGTTTATTTCAACCGTCCTGCATTATGAAGCAAACTATATAACTTTATACATTTAGGCAAATAAGTCCATTCGCTTGTACTAGCATACTGCTGAAAAGTTTTAGAAAAGTATAGTATTTTGTTGCTTGTACACAGGATAAAGGAACAAACATAACGACTAGTCTAAATAGACGTCATTCAACAGCGTTGTCGACTCTTAAACAGGAAAAGTTGATAAAACTATCAATACCATTAGTTATAAGAAACTTGGTACACTATGGAGCCAAAAAAATTGATTAAGGTTCCAAGCCCATTTATGATTCATGGTCTTAGAAATAAAAAAAATTCCTTGGTGAATTTTTGCAAAGGATGTTTGAAAGTTATACGTTATCCTGAAGATCATTCCACCATTTGGTCACAGCTGGAATAAAACTTCTGGAATACTGTGTAATATTATGTCTTATGATGGAGGAGGCATGACTCTACGAATTAACTGTATACAAAGTACTACGTACAGGATAATACAGTCTGGAAAGATCTGAATGCAAATGAAGGTCAGAATTATGAAAAATCGTATGCAACATGTACAAAGAACTAACTGAG
>NC_090737.1:75043914-75058914 GCF_036898095.1 Palaemon carinicauda
ATATGCCAACTATTGTCAGGAACTGAGAAGTTAATACTTGACGGAATTCGTGTTCGCTTGACTAACATTTTCCGCAAGTCAGTTAGCGGGTCCCTCGATTAAACCCAAAATATCAGCCCATTTCCACCTTGCCCAACGCCCTTTATTCCGAAATGTATCTCAACTCCCTTTGACAATCAATAAATTTAAGAAGGGAGTAGCACCCTAGGAATTCACTCAATTCTCAAAGTTCCTGTTTAACAACCCCCCCCCCTACCCCCCCCCCCCCCCCCAACCCCACCCCCACCCGATCCTGTCTATTCACCACTGTGCGCTCCAATTCCACTTTGAAGGCGGGCAGCAGGTGCTCTGAAGGGTGTCATTAGGGACGTTACGACATCATGATAGGTGATCATTAGCCAGAGTTACTTGGTTATACGGTTATTAAAGTTCCTCAGAGAATGACAGAAGTCAGATATTATTAGTGTTTTGATTAAAAGTGCCTTTGAAGGAAAAATTGCTGTTATAATTCATTGAGCCAGGAGAGACCTATTTGTGAATTATCATTTTTGATTAAATAACTGTTAAATGTTTTTTATATGCATTGATCTGCTTCGATGGAGGATGTTTTAAAGTGAATGAATAGGAATGTCACTGGAACTGTGTGTATATATGTATTATTGTTTTAGATTAATGACTTTTATTAATATCCGTGAGACAAATATTCCTAGAATTTAAGAATTTGAATAGCTCAACATCTATGAAATTTCATAATAGAAATATTCGTGTATACAATTGTCAAAGCATCTGATAAATTACCATTTCTCTCTATTTTCTTTCAGGTAAGTTGGCACAAACTTGGATTTCAATTTCTTCTAAATTCATAGGGTGTTCTTCCTTCTCTCATTCATTTTTGATGCCGGGCTGGATCCTGACACTTTCCCCGTCCTTCTTTTAAAAGTAAGTACAACTACAGTTCATAAGTTTTGTAGAAGTTTATTTGATAAGAAAATACGGTATTGGAGACATGTGGTACCTCACAGTTCTAATGAAACGAATAGGATGATTTCATCCTCGCTTGTGATATTCCTTTATTAATAGACTGGTGAATTGAGATTGCTTTCTTTGTTGAGACATTATAGATGACGGGAATGTCTGAAAGATTTGTTATTTACGGACATGAAAAGACAAAGCAATAAAGTTAATAAATATCATGAAATTAAATGATATTGCTATTTCTCTGCAATCGCAATTTCAATAATATTTCGTAATCTATGAAGCGACCAGTAATTCATACAGAAGTTTTCCTGGGGTTAACATTGAATGTCCGATTCAACATTTAATATTGTTTCTAATCCTCCCTGCTGTTAGTGTCTTTGAACGTTAATATTTGTATAAAATATATATTCTTAACAATATACCGAGATTCAACTATATATATGACTTTTTAAGCGTTTTATCAAAGGTTTCATAATTATTTACCTTTTTGAGCATACTATTAACCTAACCATAATCACTTTTATTACACATTGCTTCCTGGATACCAATGTTGCAAAAGGATTTATTACTTGAACATCAACGTCAATGATTTTACTTATTTCATGACGTATTATTATTATTATTATTATTATTATTATTATTATTATTATTATTATTATTATTATTATTACTTGCTAAGCTACAGCCCTAGTTGGAAAAGTAGGATGCTATGAGGCCAGGGGCCGCAACAGGGAAAATAGCCCAGTGAGGAAAGGAAACAAGGAGAAATAAAATATTTTAAGAACAGTAACACCTTCAAAATAAATATTTTCTATATGAACTATAAAAACTTTAACTAAACAAGAGGAAGAAAAATTATATAGAATGGAGTGTCCGAGTGTACCCTCAAGCAAGAGAATTCTAGCCCAAGAAAGAGGAAGACCATGGTACACAGGCTATGGCGCTGCCCAAGACTAGAAAACAATGTTTTGGTTTTGGAGTGTCCTTCTAGAGGAGCGGCTTACCATAGGTAAAGAGTCTTCTACCCTTAGCAAGAGGAAATTAGCCACTGAACAATTACAGTGCAGCAGTTAACCCCTTAGGTGAAGAAAAAATTATTGATAATCTCAGTGTTGTCAGGTGTATGAGGACAGAGGATACTCTATAAAGAATATGCCAGACTATTCGGTGTATGTGTAGGCAAGGGGAAAGTGTTCCGTAACCAGAGAGAAGGATCTTATATAGTACTGTCTGGCCAGTCAAAGGACCACATAACTCTCTAGCGGTAGTATCTCAACGGGTGGCTGGTGCCCTGGCCAACCTACTACCTACCTACTACCTATATCATGGATTCCCTGTAGCAGTCTAGGAAACTATTTCTCCTTTATTGTATTTCTTCATTAAACCAATGGGGTATCAAAGAAATCAGAGTAATAAATTGGTGATTAATTCTAAAAGCTTAGCCGATGGCTGAGTTTAGTTAATATTTAAACTTTTACTAAAATGGCCATAGAAGAGAGGAGTTGATATTTTCACTTTCTACTCGGATTTTATATTTATTTTCCATTAAAATGTGTAAGACCATGGAACACAAATATATATTTGTGTGTGTTGTCATATATATTTTTGTATATTTGCCATACGATGAAATAGACCAGTTCAAAATCTTGGAACTCGGCATTTCAGGATAAGAGACTAGAGGGAAACCAGAAGCTCTTTTGTGCTATTGAGTATTTAGAGAAGGCTTATGACAGAATACCTAGAGAAGTGATGTTTTGGTTCTTGAGAAAGAGGAAAGTCTCGGAGAAGTTGGTTAGAATGGTAGAGATGATTTACAAAAGAAAAAGAACAAAAGTAATAACAGCTGGTGGAGAAATGGAAACCTTTGAGGTTAGTGTTGGATTAGATCAGGGTATCAACATTAAGTTGTTATATGCAGATGATTTGGTGATTGCAGCTCAAAATGAGCAAGAATTACAGAGAAGTCGGTTGGAGGGGCAAGAGACCTTGGAAAGCGGTGTAAATGTGGATAAGGCTGAAGCCATGGTTAGCAGTAGGGAAGGTAGAAGGGACAGAATAGCCATGCATGAAAGTAGCAGTTAGGAAACAAGTAGAACAATTCAGATACTTTAGATCTACTGTAAATCACAAGAGAAGATGTAAGGCTGAAGTTGAGAATGGGATAAAAGCAAAATGAGGAAAGTTGAGAGAGGTAGCAGGACCGTTATACGATAGGAAATGCCAATCAAAGTAAAAGTCAACCTCTATAGCACAGTAATAAGACTAGTGTTAATGTATGGATCGGAAACTTTGTCTTTAAGACGAAAAGAGGAGGCAAAACTTGAGAGAACAGAGATGAGAATGCTAAGGGGGGATTGTGGGAATATCATTGTTTGAAAGTTGGAAAATGATGAAATAAGAAGAATGACAGGAGTAGTGAAGATTATTGAGATTACAAGTGTCACAACGGATGGTTTGGGCACGTGTTAAGGATGGATGGGGGAGAGGGAGTTAGGAGGGCTTGGAAGGAACCTGTAGGGGAGAGAAGATCAAGAGGCGGCCTTAAAATTAGATGGTGAGATAAGTTGAAGGATGATATGGAGAGGAGAGGTTTAGTGCAAGAGGATGCCTTTGATCGAAAGCACTGGAGAGGGCGCATCAGGCAATCGATCCCTTAATGTAGGGATAACGGTACGGAAGAACATCCAGCTTTTAGCCTAGAATTTTGTCTAAAAATAAATCGGACAGGGGTTCTTGGTAACATAGTTTTTTATTTATTATTATCATTTTATTATAGACGAAAGCACATTAGGTATTTTGTAGAAGGTAGATAGTTGAAAGCTATTCTTATGAACACCTGAATAATAAATGTTCTAAAGATAAAAACTTCAAATTGCAAATTGTGATCAGTGTGTTCATTGTGTGATCATGCTTACAAGGAATGTACAGAAAATACAAAGAAATGTGCCAACTGCAATCAACAACATAGAACACTAGCAGCGAAATGGCAAGCGAGAAAGAATCTAACTAGAATTAAAATGCAAGAGATAAAGGCGAATTGAGGTGGATCATCCTTTGCAAACAACGGTACAAGTTACACCACAGTAACAGTCACTAATACAGGGAATTGTCTGGTTAATGCAAATAACATCATAAACAGTAAAAGTAATATTCATGAAGAGATAAGATTTACATCTATAATAAATATAGCATTAAAATTGAGAATGTGTCAAGGTTGATTTTACCCCTCAATAATATTCAGTATATTAGCAGATAAAATTTTACCAACAATGCATTTTTCGGTAGAATAAATAAATAAAGTAGTAAACTCCATGAAAAGTAATAAAATGCAACAAAAAACGTACAAGGAGGGCAGGCGAATTTCAAGCAGTTCGGGATATACAAGATATTCAAGATTGCATACAATATGAAGAAAGTATAGTGGAATGTTCAGATGACTCATCAGATGAATAGTTTATACCCGGAAATAAACCTAATTCGGACTCAAAATTACCAGTTCCTCACTCAGGAAATTCATGCAATTTGCAAGAAACACAACATTAATCAGCAGAAGAAATACGAGACTCACTACAAAGCCTGCCAGATTTCTCCAACTCTACCATTCTCCAAAATCCACAAGGATTACCTTCAGTAGTCTCCAAACATACTATGCCAGTAACCAGGAATATGAATAAACCAAATATGAAAGAAAATCAAGAAAACTGTTAAGATCACTATAACCAGGATGGATTCAACTCTGCAAAGAATTTAAATAATTTGACATAACGTAAAATCCTGAAAACAAACAAATTTGCGTTTTATAATATATACAGAGAAGAGTCTGACGTAATATTAATCAATGAGTATGGTATAAAAAGAAATGAAACTATGAAAATGTTTGCTGATGAACCCTTTGCAGGAATAACAACAGCAATCAAGAAGAATTTACAACATAAAATAATACCAGACTTCCAAGACTTGTTAGCAATTCAAATTCAAACTAACAAAGGACCAGTTGTGATTGCTACATCTTACGAGCCTCCAAGAAGACACTATTCCCCACTTTCAGATATAATGAAGTTAATCAGCATGAAATAATCAACCTATCTCATTCTGGATCTAAATGCCAGACAGCAATTATTTGAATATAGGCAATATAATTACACGGGGAAAGAAATAACCAGGTTAATAAATAAAAAACATATCATACATTTAGAAACTTACGTTGACACTTTTGTAGCAAATAACAGGAAAGGAAAGGCTGCTTAATATTAGGAAATAACAAATTTTATCCTAATAATTTCATTGAATTGGACCAGAAACCTCCTATGATCATATGCCAATAATAATCACATTGTCAACAAATTCACTATTGAATCCATTCTAAGAAAAACCAAACATTGAAAGAGCAAGTTGGGAAAGATTCAAAAATGAAATACAAGGAAAAACGAGTCGTAAACCAATAATAAATTCAAATGAAATTGTAATAACAAAAGAAATAGACGACGAAGAACTTGAAAAATTGTGAAAAAAACATACTTATAGAAGAAGGTATAACAAATTTGCACCTACAACTAAATACACAACCTATTAAAAAGAGAAGCTAAAATTTATACAATGAAACTACAACAATATTTAAACCAAGTACTTATAATGGCCTGGAACAGCTCATTGGTGAGAAGATATACTCGTACACCACTACAAGAACAGATAGTGAAAGAAAACATCAAAATAGTACAAGAATCCCAATAAATTTTGGAGTTCCGTATCAAGGCTGGTGGGAAGCAAAACTAATACATCACCATGAATAAAGAATGAGAATTAAGAAAAATAAATGATGATAACGAGAAAGAAGTACTACACAAGGAATACTGGCCGGAAATATACCAACTAACACAGGAGGATAACCGAAATTTCGAGTTGCACCATGAAACAGTAGTTAACGGATTTATTGAACAACACAGACGCAGAACAAACGCACATCATAAACGCACATCATTAACAGACTAACAAGGAAAGTAGTAAATAAAAATATAGTAAAATTCCAACTCAAGACACCAGGAAGAAGTGACATTAACAAAAGCATATCCTAAAACCAGACATACATTTATAAATTTAAATGACATATACAACCGGGCTCTCTCAGTGGGATATTTTCCAAAGATGTTCAAGAACGCAATGATGATTTTAATATCCAACCCAGGAAAAGATAAGTGTCAGGTAGAGAATTATAGTTCTATATCACTACAAGAAGTACCAGGTAAAATATTGGAAAACGTACACGAATATAGGACCTAACTTTGAAAAGACAACTAGAACAATAAACAGTAGACTAAATTGAAAGAATAATTCAATTTGAAAAGAAGCAGAAGATATAAAAAAAATACATCTAAAGTCCAAATAGTATCGTTATCTGCATAAAAACCAGTACAAATAGTGATGGATAATCAGCCAGTGAATTTCACCAAAAACACAAGAATACTGCGCATGCAATTTGGGAAAAGGGAAATATCAGAACACATAAGGGAAAAGATAAAGAAAGTAGAAACGCAAAATACAAAGCCAAAAAAGTTTAGGAACATGAAAACAAATATCAAAATCCCTTCCTACAAAAACCTTATAAGACCAATAATGATATGTCCGCCAACACCCACATGTTTAAGATCGATTTCCAATATAAGGACATTACAAAAATTCCAAAATAGGATACTTAAGGTCTGTAGTGAGAAGCAATGAAGAGAATGAAGCGCCGAATATAGAACAAATGCACAATATATACAAGTTAGAACTAGTTAATCAGAGGATATACAGGCTGGCACCTAAAATGTGGAGTAAAATAACTCTATACAATGGACAATTAACGGAAGAAACGGAAGCAGAGGAGAGAAACAACACTGATCACGGATGGTGGAGAAGAGTATTTTCATGTTACAACAAGTCGAACCTTAACCATTATGCTAATAAGAAATGTTCTTGAGGAAAGTGCAGTTTAAAGATGTTACCATGTAAATTTAATGTAAATTATTAAATGTAAGACTTAATACTAAGATAAACAACCTTTATGATATAAAATTGTGGTTAAACAACGCTTTACATTACTCCTACTATTATTTAAGTTTCGAAACTATTCCAACCATAGTTAGTTAGATAACTGCCCTCATTCTTCTTTCATACATTTTTCCAATCAGCTAAACTAAAAGTATTGCTCAACGATAACCGGCTGTGGCGCAACGATGATCGTCCAACGATTGTTGAATGGTGCCATTTTTCTACATACGACTGCCGCTGATTATTTTCAAATCAAACAACATCTCTCGAAGCAAAACAACCCCATCCAAAAACAAATAATCAGTATTCTAGAAAATTGTTTGACGATAATTCCGGCCTGGATATTTTTAAAGGGAAATGGATACAGAAAATATAGGTAATCCTTATTAATGGTACTCTTCTAATTAGATAAGCATTATTCTCATTATATTTGTTGTTTGTGTTGAAGCAAATGATTTTGGTGTTAAAGTGTTGTTTTGTAATAGACCTTCACTTATATAGCGATTAGTTAACTCTGCTTTTATATATATATATGTTGGTGTGAGAATGTCATACGCACACATTCGTTGTTCTGTCTCATATCTCTTCAATGTGATATAGAATTATTTAGAGTGGTAGGTTACTTCTTGAATAAGTCAAAGTTAAATTAACTTTAAACAAATTTATTGTTAACTCCATCACTGGAGTATGGATGGTTTGGTCGGAAGACCATTCCGTGTGGAAATATAAGTAGAACTAACAAAACATAGGTTTGCGTTGATAACGTTGTATTAGTTATCTCAGCATTTATCACAAATATGATTACACTAGATTATAATCGGAAGCCATCTGGTTCCGTGTAGAGATCAAAGAGGTCAACTGTTTCTCACGGGATGCTCGTGATATGTTGACTCTACATACAAAATGTTACCTATGCAATGAATTAGCTTGGTCTTACTTTAGCATCCTGTTATGGCTTAACGTTCACACACTCCCAACTTCTCCAATGATCCATTGGGTCATGGGTTTATAATGTATTATCATTACATTAGCTCGGACAGCTACCTTCAAGCATTTGAACTTATAATTACGTTAAAAATATGTTTCCTAGGAGTGTGGCTGGATATATATTTTAGTCATAGCCATAAACAAGTAATTAAGGATGAATATGCAAAAAAGTATATATTAAAAAAATACATACCTAACGGACATAGTCAAAAATAAAGTAAAATGCATGGAAAATGCAGATCTATTTATGCTATATTGCTAGCAAATGATTATGTGGTACCCCCCAAAAAAATGAATGTACATGTGAATTGGTAACTTGTTAAAGAATAGTTGTTACCTTTGTCAAAAATACAGATTATTATAATACGGTAACTAATAAAGAATATTTTTTACCTTGGTAAAGATATAATTAAAGTGCACAAAAAAAAATTCCTGGTACGTACACACACCACGGCTTCATATATATATATATATATATATATATATATATATATATATATATATATATATATATATATATATATATATATATATGGCTTATATATTTTATTAGATGCCCAAAAGATATTTTTAAAATGTTTTTAAAATGTAAATGTCCTAGAGTCTCTTCAACTACATATTACTAGCGTACTAACCGCTTTTCATACACATCACTGTTCCAGACAATCTTACCCCCCCCCCCCCCCGAGTCAATGAAATGGCCAATTTCAAACGGCTCTAAATGTGAATGCTTTCAAAACACTTGGAGTGTTGTCTGAACATGGCAAAATGTTCCTCTTGAGTGCCACCTGTTTTTGCCTTAACCTACGCCAAACAAAGATGTTAACAGCGATAAAAATCATCACCGTTACGCTGATTGATGCCAGCAACACGTAGAAACAATGATTCCCCTCTGTATAAGTCGGTGACGGGAGAGGTAAGGGTGGGATCGTAGTGGTCCACGTGATATTTGTGAAGTAGGTCCGTTCCCTGATGATAGTGTTAATTCCTTGGACCGTGTAATTCGGGGACATACCGATGCAACGGTCAGCTGCTACGAAGACCTGGGAGTGGGATGTGGATCCGTCCGGGTATGATACATTAAAGCCGGCCTTGTCGTATCGTATCCACGAGCCGTTGTTCAATCTGCAATTGAACTTATTATCGTAAAAAGGATAAAGTTTTTTCAGACAATTTTCATATGTTTGGGAGAGAGCACCGTTTAGCACTATACCTAACTCGCATGAATCCATTGATATTTTATGGAATTCAAAGGAGTCAGCTGTACATACTTTATTATTCATTGCTTCTGAACAGTGAGTTAATTTATCTAAGTCTTTAATGACCGTATATGTTTCCTTATCAGGAGAAATCAATACGTGTCCTGTCAAACTGGATATTACTGGACTTGAGTTATTTGTCATGAAAGTTGGGAATGGTGATATCTTGTATGATTGCCAGGCATCGGAAGAATCAAAGGGAACTGTAATCATGATCCTGTAATTTTCAACGCTTACTGTAATTAGGCTATAATAAAATTCTAACCTATGTGCATCTAATAAAGGAACATAACCTATTTTCTTCCGTACATTCTCCAAAATTAACGTTAAGTCTCTTATTAGCAAAAGATGTGGTGATAAAACACCTTTAGTTGCTAATGTAATAGCTTCCACATAGTCTTTTGATTTCTCAATAAAATGTGAAATTTTAGTATGGATATGATCTATTTTTTAATTATAATACGTTAACGTTGCCAACAAGTTTTGTACTTCCATAATCTGACTGATATTACTAGATTGTTTGTTCACCAAACTCATTATTTGATTAATTGATGTTAATTGATTCCTTAGTTCTGATAAAACTAGTTCGTTTTCATGTTCTAAAAACTCAATTTTCTTATTTTGATTACTGATTTTAAGACGATTTGAAATCCCTAAGTCTAAACTTGCAACAGATCCAAAGATGTTTAGTGCAGCAAAAATAAACGGGTTACGTCTTTCAAGGTTAGTGTGTCTTACTCTCCACATCAGAAGGTCACGAGCCAAAGATTCTGTCTCGTAAGTCTTATTTTGCAAGTCGTGTGATAGCATTTCTGCTACGCTTAGTGTCGGTGTTAGCGAACTTTGTATTAAAAGGAAAATGTCGTTTATGCATCTCATTTAATGAAGCAGCAAACCTTGATATGTCGCTCTTTATGCTAGTGACGTCATTCTCTGGGAGAAAAATAGCTTGCATATTTACTTCTATAATTATATTGCTTGCAGTAATAAAAACATCTTCTGTTCTCTCTACTATAATGCCATATTTAAAATCTATACTTTTAGTTTTAGGGCTCTTCCTACACGAGAAAAATGTCTGAGCGATCAATATCGCTCCTAACAATAAAAACTTCATTTTGGAAACCTGCAATGAGAAAAATATATGTAATTACTCCTGTATTAAGAAGAAAAAAATTTTAACATACAAATATCATACAAGTTTTATAGATACAAAAATTTCCCTCACTTCCTTCTCTCTTATTTTAATTTCTTATGTGAGCCAATGGTACAATTCTCTCATCAGTGGGTTGGGATACGTTTTGAACTCTAAATCTATTGGCCGTTAATGTTTCCAAAATGTTAAATGGGCCTTCAAACTTAGGTGTCAGTTTGTAATTGAGTCCTTCACGTACATTTACCTGTATGTATACA
This sequence comes from Palaemon carinicauda, assembly GCF_036898095.1. Classification (NCBI taxonomy): domain Eukaryota; kingdom Metazoa; phylum Arthropoda; class Malacostraca; order Decapoda; family Palaemonidae; genus Palaemon; species Palaemon carinicauda. Next base: position 75,054,576 of record NC_090737.1, read on the forward strand.
TTATCACCCACGGTATATGTTTTAGTTGGCTTCGCTATTTTATCATGATTCCTTTTCAATATAATTTGTGATTCCTCTAAATTCTTTTGAAGGATATCATAGCGACTTTTGCTTGCATTTATAATTTCCTTTAAAGGATTTGATAAATCAGTTGTAGGCGTTAATACATGGAAAGGCGTTCTAACTGGGGTACCATACAATGCCTCATGCAGCGGCATCTTAATAGATACATTATATGAGTGATTCAGAGTACTTAGTACCGCAGGTATTGCAATATCCCAGTGGGGTCTGATCCCCCTAGTGTAAATCTTAATATGTTTAAAACCTTCCTATTCGCTCTTTCCACTAGCCCATTCGACTCTGGGTGATAGATCATAGTATTGCTTTTCTTTATGCTAAGGAATTCACACAATGAGTTAATTAAGGAAATAATTATTAAATTCTCCACCCGAGTCTGAGATTATCATGTGTGGAATTCCATGTTTACAAATGTAACACTCATAAAACTTCCTGGCGCATTCAATCGCGGTTTTAGTTTTAAGCGCTATCAGTTCTGTATATCGAGTCAAAGCATCTATAATTACTAAGAGGTGCTTATTTCCTCTGTCTGACTCATAAAATCCTGTTAATAAATCTAAATGTATTCTTTCAAAGGGTTGATTGGGCTCGGGATAAGCTCCTAGGCTAACAGGTGTTTTCGTGTGCCCTTTGTTTTCCTGACAAGTGCGACAATTAGCTATATGCTTTTTTATATCTGTAAGCATCGTATGCCAATAAAACAATGATTTGGCTTTCTGTGACATTATGGAGAACCCCGGATGTCCATGCAATGGATTTGCATGCAACCAATTTAGGACAGTGGGTATAAGTGAGATTCGTACCATTACCTGGTCGTTAGTCACCTGTGGTGTGTTGCAGGTTTTCCTTGTCACAGATCTACACAGAATATCCTTGATTATATAATTCTGTTGCGTATACTTTATATATTCCTTTGCCTTAGGATTTCCTTTCAAAGCATTTATGACTTTTTCTAATTTCTGATCTTTTCTTTGCTCAGTCAGTATTAATTCAGTGCTCCAGCCCAGATCTTCCTGTTCAAATACAGTTTTAACAATAGGCATGAATGTTGATATATCTATTAATTCAGCTAATAGCTCCGTACAAGATGACATGGGGTTGCGTGATAATGCATCAGCTATGATATTTGCTATCCCAGGTAAATACCCGATCCTAGCACCAAAGTCTTGGATGATTAAATGCCTCTGAGTTCGTTTGGGGCTGTGACTAAAGCCTTTAAAGAAGTCGGTTAGGGGCTTATGATCAGTAAGAACCTTGACGGGATAACCATATATTATGAACTTAAAATGTACTAGTGAATTAACAATAGCTAGCCCTTCCTTGTCTATTACTGCGTATTTATTTTTGGAAGGTCTCAGTTTACATGAATAAAAAGCTATCGGGAAAAACTGTTTGTCATATTGCTGAAGCAATACCCCTCCTACTCCTATGTCTGAGGCGTCTGTTGCAATGAAGAATTCCTTACCGAAGTCAGGAAATTTTAAGATAGGAGAATTACACAGTTCATCTTTCAAGGTATTAAACGCCTGTTGATGCTGCTCAGACCATATGAAATCTATGCCCTTCTTCGTAAGATCAGTTAGGGGAGCGGCTATTACCGAAGTCAGGAAATTTTAAAATAGGAGAACTACACAGTTCATCTTTCAAGGTATTAAACGCCTGTTGATGCTGCTCAGACCATATGAAATCTATGCCCTTCTTCGTAAGATCAGTTAGGGGAGCGGCTATTATTGAATAATTGCGTATAAAACGCCTGTAATATCCACTACACCCCAGAAATTGCTGTATTCCCTTGACATTAGTAGGTATCGGAAAGTTACGGATAGCCGACACCTTATCGTGGACTACTTTAAGACCTTGGCTAGACGCCATAAAACCTAAATAGACTAATTCTGTTTTGAAGAATTCACACTTACTAATCTTTACCCTTAAGTTATGCTGTCTTAGTCTCTGTAGTACTAGTTCCAGTTTACGTAGATGTTCTTCTAAGGTATTAGAAAAGATTACAAGGTCGTCCATATAGGCATGCAATATGTCCCCTAACAAGTCTCCAAATACTATGTTAATCATTCTAGTAAATGTTATGGGAGCACAACGTAAACCAAAAGGCATATCCAAAAATTCATAATGTCCTCTGGCTTATGCTGAAGGCAGTGTATGGGATACTATTTTCTTCTAATGATATCTGGTGAAAGCCTTTAAGTAAGTCCAAACTGGTAAAATATTTGTTCAGACCTAGCAAAGATAAAATATCGTCAGTACATGGCACTGGGAATCGATCAGGGATCGTTTCCTCAATTAAGCGACGGAAGTCTACGCAGATACGCCATGTTCGATCTCTTTTTGGTACAACTATTAATGGAAAATTATAAGGGCTGTTCGATTTCCTAATGACTCCTTCTTCTAGCATTTTACCTACTTCATCATTTATCTCATTCTGGAATTTCATAGGAAGTCTGTACGAGGGTACATAAATAATTTTCTGCTTGTCTTTTAACCTTATTTGATGTTCTATTACATCTGTTTTACCTAAGGATCCATCCGTGGTGGAGAAAACATCATGATATTCAGTTAAAAGTCCAAAAAATTTCTGCTGAATTTCCTCTTCTTGAATGTCTTTACTGATTTTATTTTTAATAGATTGCAAAAGGGATTCATCCGCAACTGATTGAGCGTGATTGATTTCAGCGACGATAAGAATACAATGTTTATAAACTTGTACATCCAAGATATGTTGATTTTTGTGAATTACTAAAGTGTTATTTAAATGATTACAGACTTCAATATCATATTATTGTTGTGAGCCGACTGTATAAATAGCTTGTGTGACGGACAATCCGTTAGTTTTCAAAGTGTCGGAAAGGATTAATATTTCAGATCCCGGCAAAGTTTTCTTTACTCGCACGATTATATTCGAAGTTACGTTCGGCTCGATAGATTGCGTGCAAGATGATATTACGGGTGAACGAGAATTCTGTTGGGTCGCTTATATTATTTCTTTATTCATGAGACTAGTGATTGGTTCTTCAACGTACGTTACTGTTTTATTTGTCGTCTCCTTTTTATCCAAAACTGATTTTAAGGTATTAGAAGACTTATAGAATTTTCCTTTGATATACACGCTGTGTTTGGCAGGGGATAAGATAATGTTTTGATTGCCCATAGACGGGTATCCTATAATTACAGCTGGATACATATCAATGTTTTGTACAACGATAAAGGTATCGGCAAACGTGCGCTTACCGACCTTGCATTGAACATGAGTTACTCTTATTACTTTTAATTCATTATTTCCTATACCCGAGAGCCTTACTCCGGACTTCTCTATAGGGAAGTTCAAAAATAACAAGTGATGAGTCCTTAAATCCATTATATTACGTGGACTACCAGAGTAAAAAAATAATGTAAAGAATCGGTGTTCTAGATTTACAGCACATAATGTTGGTAGTAACTCATTTTGGCTTATTATTGCGTGAATTTGTTGCAAATCTACGGGAACCTGCGCTGAATTATTTGATTCGGCCGTGTGTTTCATAGGAATATCTATTGACTTACAATGATCCGGTAAATTATTAAATGGATTATTTGATACTACTGATGTTGAAAAGAATGACCCAACATCACTCTCTTCCCCATTGAAGTTAATTATGTGGTATTTGCTTTGCTTTGCACATTCTGAAAATTCGTCTGACCTTGTGAATTCTGGGTAGACGGCACTATTTGTTTGTTTTTGATTTTGAACTGCATTGCCGTTTGGCTGTTTCTTCTTATTGAACTGAGGATTTTTCTTTTTATTTCCATAGGGAATTGACTGTGGAATTGACTGTGTGTTTCTAGGATTCTGTTGTTGATTACGCGAGTAGCATCGATTATATGAATGAGTTGAACTATTATGTATTGAACAATATCGCGTTCTGCAGTCTGCAATCAAGTGACCTTGACGTTTGCAATTATAGCACGTCATCCCTGCAACTTGATTATTATTAACTACGTTTACTTGTTGTGGCTTAGTTTAATTTTTTGCAAAAACTTGAGTAAACAAGGGATCAAGATCAGTACACTTAGACATGTGTTTCTTTATCTGTTTATATACATCTAATTCTGTACTTTCGGGCGTTAACTTTTTTATCAAAACACCGCACTGGCAACATAATTGTCATGCAAGTTAAATACATTAATCGTAAAAAATCTTTCACGGAGATGTTATCTCCTGTAACCCATGTGGAATTACCTAAAATATCCTGGTATTCATTTAGCCTAT
>NC_090737.1:75063914-75068914 GCF_036898095.1 Palaemon carinicauda
ATATAATTATATTTCTTTTGGGAAGTATTCTATTAGATAGATTGAAGGGACTTCCATCGTTGTAAATCTAATTTTGAGACCATTTTCAAACGCACAACATGCGGTATTAATTGAAATTCTTATTACATAAGTTCATCAATAGTTTTTTCACTTAGATTTTATGGCAAATTATCTCTCTCTCTCTCTCTCTCTCTCTCTCTCTCTCTCTCTCTCTCTCTCTCTCTCTCTCTCTCTCTCTCTCTTCCTGACTTGATTATTACTTATTTTACAGGTTATAATTTTGAAACTAGTGTCTTATCGTTAGAATTGAAGTTCTGACGATATCATGTCGTGAAACATGTTTTTATTAATCCTAAATCAGTTAATCCTAAATCAGTTAAAATATCTATTTTTACATTTACAGTATAAGACTGTATAAATCGTCACATTTTGTTGCGTAATTTCAGTTGAAGTTCGTTTCTTGTCTTTATTTACTCGAATGATACGACCTCAAGAGATTCTCTCAGGAAACAGCAAAGTCACCAGAAATATTCTTGAGCAAGAAGAAAAAGAGGGAGGGAGGGGGTGCCTTGAGCAAAAGAGTGTGGGTGGGTTGCGAGTGTATAAAGGAGCCTCTTGTAGAGACGATTCTTTGATGTAAACAGTGCATATGTTGTTGCTTTTGCAGACCTGCTCAGGAAGAAACTTTATGGAAGATTACAATTTTCATGTTTAGGTGTGTAAGGTATTTCTCAAGAGACATAAAAGAACCAGTTACCCTGCACGCACAAACACACTCATACAGAGAGAGAGAGAGAGAGAGAGAGAGAGAGAGAGAGAGAGAGAGAGAGAGAGAGAGAGAGAGAGAGAGAGCTTCTTTTCTGGTCGCATTACGTAGGGGAACCTTAGTCTGTTGTATAGGACCTACAAAATCAGTTTGTCGTATACATTCATAGGATTTTGCATATCACAATAAATAACTGATGTTTACCGCCAAACGCACATTACCAAAACACTTAGAGAACAAGAAAGTCTTCACAGTTTCTTCTTCTTGGATTAACTATTTCTTATTTATCGACGCTCGAATTTGTATGATTTTATTACCAAAAAATTTAATATTTACATAGTTGCAACATCCTTGGTATCCATGGTCCTATTTTCTGGCAATCTCTTCAATTTCAATCCATAAGCTTTGCTATTTCTTGAATTCTCTATATGACAATCTGGTTTGGTCAACTTATTGCAGTTTATACATTTTATCTGTTGTGAGTTATATTCCTTGGTGACTTTCCCACACATTTTATCATCTGTCTTGAGCTTGCAGTCATTTTCAAAATGTCCATACCTTTGACAGTGGTAGCAGGTGATTGCATGGTACCTATCACGTATGTTATAAGTACGCCATCGCAATATAACTTTGTCACCATTATCTTGAAAGGCCTTCCGAACTTCAGGATCACATTTCAACAAGTAGTGGGTAGTCCCACCTGCCGAACTTTTCTTGAATACCCAACTCATCTTCCGTTCTACATTTCGAATCTGTTCCAGGTAACGATCGCTTTAAATCAAAGCATTTAATACTTCATCTTCACCATTGTATACATTGCATGTCATTACTTCAGTTTTTAAGTTTCCAATATAAGTCTTTACGATGTCGACAACCATGGTTTTAATTTTTTTTACCACTTCATCTCTGATGTTTTCATCAGCGAAGTTTACAACATTTCCATTTGAAGCTGACTTCGTATTAAGTATTGAAATATCCTTAAATGCATTTTCAACCTCATTTTCCTTGTCAGTCACTGTAGTTAATGCGTTAGTCGGATTAATTACTAGTAAATTTTTTTCCCTAACTTTGTCAGCGTATGTTATTTTCTCATTTTAGGGGGGTCATCAGTGGTTGAAGTGTTAACTTAATTGATTCTCTTATTCTTCGCAAGATTATCTGCCAAATCAATAAGATCATTTGTTTTCGGATCCATAGTCTGGGTGGAATTTTCTGCATCCACAGTAAACACAGCGATTTTTTTTTTTCCAAATTCTACGATTCTCCTCTCATGTTCACCTGTAGGTTGGGTCTCTCTTCTTATTCATTCTCCATTTTGGCATATTCATCATGGTTATTTTGGCTTCATCTACACGCATAGGAGAAAGCCATTTCAATTTTACATAAATCTTCATCACTCATGTTGGCCATTTAAACAGACACTTCTTGTGTTAGAACCACAAAATTTACATGGTCTCCACTTTTTATTCCTTTCCCTCCGAAGATCCACAAAAAAGGCAACTATCCGTCATGATGTAATTTTATTTTTAACTTGAGTTCTACCATGAGATTAATTATTATTTTCAAAGACTTCATCAACGGAATTAAGCAAGAACAAAACTCAGGGCAGAAAAGAAAGAGCACTGCGTGATACGTCTGCACTGGACAGACTCTACGGTAAAGATAACCATATACAGTAAGTCCATCCGTATTCTATTTGCAAGTTCATGTATTTGTTTCATTTCCACATTATCAATAATTTTTAGCTTCTATGCAATAGTGAATCAGACACACGTAAAAAAAAGTTATTTGATTTGATGATTTTGTGTGCGGTATTTTTCTGAGAAACCTCGATATTTTTGAGTTGGGAGAGAGCATCTACAATATATCGAATTCGAAAAGAAAAAGTGATCCACTGTTTTTAATGAACATTTTCATATTTCAACGACAGACAATTCTTCAAACTGGCAAACCTAATATCGAGGTTATGCCGCCATATTTCAGTACCTATAGACTTCTTGTGTGGCTTAGGGAAGCCCACTTGTTTATCACTGCTTAAGATAATTTTGCGTACCGTTTTCTCATTAGATTCATCTTGCCATTTTTCTTAGATTTATTTCTAGAATTTTTTTTTTATCTCTTCTTTTAAGATAATTTATTCCTAAACGAATACAAACCTTCGTCCGTTAACAGGAATACGATTTAGCGAGACAGGAATTCGGCTGTTGAAACTGATAGCAAGGTAGTGGTAGTTACTGTCAAGTGGGTGTAGTCTACTGATTAGTCACTTTGCCTTCACCCTCGTAGTAGTACCATTACTCTCTCCATCCTTAACATTGGTTGTTTTGTTCATTTTCTGTTTTTCGTTTTCAGTACTGTGTTTGCTGTCTGCTTGTGATGGCAACTCCATGTACGGACATGTAAGATTGGTCTTGTAATCTTGGCCATAATTGTGGCAGGCATATGAGCCAGACTCCTGTGGATCTCGTCACAGTCACCCCACTGTGATGAGTGTAAGCCGTGGCAGCCTTTGCAGTGGTCTTAATATGGTCAGACGAAGAAGAAGAAGAGGGACTCTTCAGTTTCAGAGGCCTACACTGTTGCTTTCAAAGCACTTTATCTCCTTCTTCTCACTTACCTGTACTCAAGCCTCTGTGCCTTCTTTGGAGTCCTATGGAGAGAAACCAAAGAATGATGGAGATCACTAATTTTCCCCTGTGGCCGGCCTCAGGAGAGGTAGAAGTACCAACTAACCCCAAGAAGGCAATACACCCCTACCTCTTCCTCAAGGAAGTCATGGCCTTCCATAGACATCGATGGGAATCCGTCTGCAGAGAAGCTGCTGAAGGTGCTAGGACACGCTAGAAACTCAAGGACTTTTACTGCTGTGCAATCCTCTTCTGCTGTTTCATCTGGAGAAGGAGCACAGGATGTGTCGACCATTGATGAGTCTTTGCCTTCTGTAGGAGAAGATCCTTGATCCTGTCCTGTGTTTTCATCGCCACCAGCCAGTATATCCTCGACTGCGACTTCTCAAAAGGGGAGATTAGTATGCCACCTCCTTCACATCCCAGCCTTCTTTACTCAACCTCGTCCTCTGCTGCTGATCCATCAAACCTGACACTTTGTGACCAGCTGCGCTGATAAAAAAGAAACAGCCCAGGCAATCATTCAAAGCCTAGTGAGGCTTTGTCCAACTACTTACCACATTCAAATAAGAGGATCAGTGCAGTACCAACCACCAGCACTTGGGAAGGTGAGGTGGTATGAGTTATAGATGCTCACGCACCTGCTACCAGTGCTTGGTTTTGTGCAGTAACAAGTATTGCACTGTCAGTCAGGATGATGTTCGCCACTCTCATCCCCACCTGCCTCTGACAGCTCAAGAGAGATTACATCACCTAGGACGACAGGTTTCAGAGGGATTGTAGGACTTCAGACAACATAAGAGATTATCCTTCATGGGATCAGAGGAAGGATGGTGGTAGACAGTGACATTGTCAGTTTACCTCTGTTCCATGTGCCCAATCAGCTCATGCACAACGATCACATTGCCCACGATCTTCACTTGACAAGTCTCTGCATGGGGAGTGTATGCAACCCACATGGAATGTCTCTATGCACAAGTTTTTTATGAAGAAGTCTCTTGTGCTTGACAAATCAGGTTGTCTAGTACATGCCAGGTCTCCATGCACTAAATCTCCAAACTCTTGGTGTCCATGGGCATGATCACCATGTGATTGGTCACAGCGTGGCTGTTTAATGTGTGATTCTTCATCGAGTAAAAGGAGATCATGCGTAAGGACATAATGAGAAGACCTCCAATGCCATAACTTCGAGATACAGAACGCCAAACAATATATCATGCTATTTATCTAGCGATCGTGATGTACAAGTCATGGTACATCGGTTACCTACCCCTTCCCATCATTCTAAGTCTTTGTCTAGAGATCCTTTAGTGTACTGGGATCTTCCTACTCCACAAGACTGTTTGGCTTGTAGAGAGCTTCCGACAATGAATAAGCAAATGTTTGCTAAGGACCTTCCTGCTAGGTGAGAACTTCCTGCACGGTGTGATAAAGATCTAAAGCATCGAAGTCAACCAAGATGGACACAAAAGCATGGACACCCCAGCCTCTGAGGAGTTAGACCTTTCATCTGTCATCCCTCTTCTTCAGGCTACCTTCCTGGTTTAATATTAGGATCAAAGTGGAAATACATGAAAAAGATGGATCTACCAGAGGAACTTGTTGAG
>NC_090737.1:75076414-75088914 GCF_036898095.1 Palaemon carinicauda
GTTTCATTGCACGCGGGCTTGGTTCTCCGTTATTGAGATTTGCCTTCGCTTATCTCCAGGAAGATCTTGGGATAAATGAAATCCATGCTGAAAGAGAATTCATAGTTCTGAGCAGCTGTCTCTTGTTGCCAGTCATGTTATCTCTGCCTCTGCTGTCGCTATCATTAGCATCGTACGTCCGTCAGTGTCGGCATCAGAAGCAGCATCACACTGAAAGGAGTTCCCTGAATTTTCTTTTTACTATTTATGAGCTTGGTGATGATTTTTTTTTATTATTTGATAATTTTATTTCTACGAATGAAAAACATACTCTGTTTTTACTCATTCTATACATTTACTGTAATCATAACCGGATAATAATTATTTTGGATGTTTTGTGAACTATATTCCAGTTACCGTTTAGAAACTCCTTTTATATTTTCAAGAATGAACGACTCATTTCAAAACTGCTCCAGTATCCCTTTAATTATATCTATTTACAACAATTATGGGTGCACTTGCGATTTGGAAAATCATTTGCATCGCTCTAGAGTTGTAATCTTTGTTAACGAAACATTTTTCTTCTAGATTTATTTGACTGCATCAGCATACCGTGTCCATTCCCTTTTGATCATTGATGAAGAGCATGTTTTATTTTACTCTATTTTAGACAGGTTACAAGCATTAAGACGCATATTACCTTCTTATATTTAAATTTATATTGAAAGCAAAACAGTTAACCTGCATTCTTGTCGGAGGTCCCATACATTGCTGCAATTAGGATTATTCTGATGATTATATCAGATATTTTTTGATACATAAACACTGTTAAAGCATATTGGTTATGTTTTGTAAAGATTTATTAAAACCACGATGATTATTTTACATAAGAAGACCTTATTATATATCGATATCACCTGAAAACTATTTAGTAACTGACTTTCTCACGTCAAGATGATCAATTTCAAGTATCTTGTGAAGAATTCCGAACACTTAGATTCATTACTTATCACATCGTTTGGGGTTATTTTAGGAACATGTCATAGACTTAAATTAATTTAGAAGTAAGAGATGTTCGAAAAGGACTTAGATTTAACTTGTTACTCCCAAGTAAATACTCGTATAAACAGGAGAACGGAAGTACAGCATATAGTCATTTAATTTTTGATAAATTGGAAGCTTCTCTGACTCCCAATCGGCGAGTCATCCAAAACCAAAAGATTCTCATAAATCGACCAGGTTAGTCATCAGAAGCCATTGACTGACCTCCTGGTCATACGTTGGTGGAGAGCGATTTTGGGCCCTTATCAGAAGTATACCGCATCCTGTCTGGAGGATATTGCCTTCTCTGCCTCTGCCTCTCATGAGAGCTTTTAAACGCTAAAGCTAATTCTATTGTAATTATTCTGTATGAATACACACAGACACACACACACATACACACACACACACACACATATATATATATATATATATATATATATATATATATATATATATATATATATATATATATATATATATTATCATCATCATCACCAGCCTCTCTTACGCCTATTGTTGCAAAGTCGCTTGGTTAGATTTCGCCAGGCGTCTCTATCTTGAGCTTTTAAATCAATACTCCGTTCATATTCTACTTCAAGTTCCATAGTCCTCAGCCATGTAGGTCTGGCCTTCTAGTGTCTTGTGGAGCCCAGTTAAACGTTTGGTAAACTAATTATTTTTAGGGAGTACGAAGTGCATGCCCAAACCATCTCCATCTACCCCTCACCATGATCTCTATACATGGCACTCGGGTAATCTCTTTTATAGTTTCATCTCTAATCGTGTCCTGCCATTTAACTCCCATTATTTTTCTTAGGGCTTTTTTCTCAATTCTACAAAATTTTTTGGATGTTGTTTCCTTGTCATACCACGATTCGTGTCCATACATCAACACCGATCTCACTAAACTCTGATATATAGCCTGATTTTTATATGTAATTTCAGGCGATTTGATTTCCAAATTTTACTTGACTTAGCCATTGTCTGATTTGCTTTTTTCCATCTTTCATTAAACTCAAATTCCAAAGATCCTGTATTAGAGATCATTCTTTCTAAATATTTAAATGATTCAACCTCATTAATCCTTTATCCTTCCAATGATATTTCACCTTCCATTGCATATTCCGTTCTAATCATCTGTCTTTCTTCTATTTATCTTGAGTCCAACCTCATATGATATTTCATGCATTCCCTGCATTCCCTGTGTGTATATACAGTATGTGAACCTGTGTATGTAAAATGAGTTATATCCTAAATTTTTATAAACCTATATCACTTTTATATTTTACTCGCCGTATCCATTGTTTAACAAACTTTAAAACTTGTAAAGGGAGGAATGCCTTTGGCTGTATATTCTGTTGCCCGCGGTTGAACAGAATTCGTTCATTACAGAGGAAATAATATTTTATGACACGTGTCAGCCGTCATTACTCCTCTCATAGAAGAGACACTCAATAAGTTGTTCATTCACCGCATACAGCTTTATAGCATATGGAAGTGTTTGTGTGGACTACAATATTTTCCTCTTTTACATAAAAAATGCTAGGCCTAACCATTTGCATGAAGAATGTTTTTGTATTTTCCTTACCCTTTTTATTCTTACAGCGACTAACTATTTCCTCTTCTTTAACCCCTGAAAATAGGCCTACTCATATGCAGGAACATCTCTACAGTATTTTTTTCTTTGCATCTCATGTATAATCTTCCTGTTCATCCCAGTTTTAATAAGTAATTTCATACGTATGAAAACAATGTGAATAAAGTCTCTCTCTCTCTCTCTCTCTCTCTTGTTATGTTCATTAGCATGTTATTCTTTACATAGGCCTACGGTGTCCCAGTGCTAAGCAGTCGCCTATGGTTTACTCACATTAGGAATCAATTGGATATTATTGTAATAATGTCCTTCCATTGACAGATGTATTCACATGAGCATATTTTTAACCCACTTATAAAAAGGCTAGATATAACAGGTCAACCTAACAATAAACACACACTAGTGAATACCTTAATCAACAGTGCCACTATTATATAAATGTCGATGAGTGACTATGCAAGAAACCTCGTGCCCTAATAACTTATTTACTGATTCAGAAATGCAAAGAAATTGAGAGAAGTTGCCGTATGGAACCATTTTCTTCTCTGGCCGGGTTGGTATCCAAGTCACGTTCACGCACAATAGGCTAGAAAACTGGACCTCTGTCTTATCTTATTCCATCTAGGACTCTAGGAACTAACAAAATGTATATCAATAAACTCTGCCTTCACAGTTTATACAACTTGAAAGTTAGTGAAGAGCATGTTGAATTTAAATTTTGGGTATTAGGACCTCGTTTATGGTTTCAATATTTTTTTTTCTTTTAATTGTTAACACACGCTAGATTAACAGCTCGATATTCTTTTCTCACTTAGACACAGTGGAAAGAATCACCCAAAAATTAAAAAGATCAATATCTGATATCATTACAAGATCTGCGCCTTAAAAAAATGGAGTCTTGAGAGTCTAGACTCTAGAGAATTAGGAGGGGAAAAACCACTTCAATATTTTATATATCTTTGACGTCTGTCTGGTCAAATGTTCAAAGCTTAATAAATACATAGCATGACTTGCCTAAAGGTCAAACCTATAAAGAATCCCTCTACACATTTATAATATCGCTATTACATGTAGAGGAAACTAACTTATAATTTGAAGAAATGTAATTTTTCATGAATATTTCTCGCGCCAGTGTTTCATATAGTATTAGATCTAGGGTATTTTCATTCCGTGGAATTTCGAAAGGCAAAATATGTTGCTATCTGAAGCGTTTACGGTATACCTGTATTTCCGTGCGTAAATTTATGATTATACATAGATAATTCATTTATGAATACACGGATTCACGTAAACTTTACACACTGATGATTAACTCTCTTATCTCGCAGTAGCTCGCGCGTGCGCACACATACACACATACCGTATATATACGAGTATATACATGTATAGACTGTAATATATATATATATATATATATATATATATATATATATATATATATATATATATATATATATATATATATATATCAACCACAATGGCATTTAATACCGAATTCTATCTTGGGAATACATATCCACGGGAATTCACCCAAGGGGTTAATGCACTTAAATTGTTCAATGGCCACTTTCCTCTTCCTAAGGTTAGAAGAGACTCTTTAGCTATGGTAAGCAGCTCTTCTAGAAGGACACACCAAAATCAAACCATTGTTCGCTAGTCTTGGGTAGTGCCATAGCCTCTGCACCATGGTCTTCCACTGTCTTGGGTTAGAGTTCTCTTGCTTGAGGGTACACTCGGGCACACTATTCTATTTAATTTCTCTTCCTCTTGTTTTGTTAGGGTTTATATAGTTTATATAGACGATATTTATTTTGATGTTACTCTACTTAAAATATTTTATTTTTCCTATATTTCCTTTCCTCACTGGGCTATTTTTCAGAGTTAGAGCTTCTGGCCTTATAGCATCCTTCTTTTCCAACTAGGGTTGTAGCTTAGCTAGTAATAATAATAATAATAGCTTCTGGCCGGGCAGAGATTCGTACCCCTGCCTATTCAGCCGAAAACCATGCCTGCGAGGACTCTACCAACTGAGCCATCAAGAAAGATATAAGTTTATGACAAGTCACCTTACATATTCCTGTTGAATTCAGGAATCTGTTTATAGACTTGAAATAAACCCATCTCCACTATGATAGCTGAATTGTGAGTTGGAACACATGGTTATTTATGATGAATATATATCACTAACAGGAATTCGACAGGAATATGTAAGGTGACTTGTCATAAACTTATATCTCTCTTGATGGCTCAGTTAGTAGAGTCCTTGCACGCATGGTTTTCTGCTGAATAGGCAGGGGTTCGAATCTCTGCCCGGCCAGAAGCTATTACCACAAAATGAATTCCAGTGGATATATATTCCCAAGATAGAGTTCGGTATTAAATGCCATTGTGGTTGATATTTCCATCGATTGAAATCACAAGTGTTAGTGATATATATATATATATATATATATATATATATATATATATGTGTGTGTGTGTGTGTGTGTGTGTGCGCGCGCGTGCGAGTTACTGTGATATAAGAGAGGTAATCATCAGTGTGTAAAGTTTACGTAAATCCGTGTATTTATAAATGAATCATCTATGTATAATCCAAGGTCTATATCTGGACCGTGGTATAATCATACGTTTACACACGCAAATGCACGTATACTGACCGTAAACGCTGATGATTAACTCTTTTATATCGCAGTAGCTCGCACACTCGCACACACACCCATATATATATATATATATATATATATATATATATATATATATATATGTGTGTGTGTGTGTGTGTGTGTGTGTGTGCGTGTGTGTGTTATACATTCTTCTAGCCTGGGACGACTATCTTTCACTACTTCTCTGAATTTTAGGTCCATGTCTATTTGACAAAATCCTACTTAAGTATCGGATATGGATAGTATTTTGGAAATAGCCCTTTGAAGGCACAGTATAATTGATAAAAATATGCAGTGATGTCTAATTTGGTTATTTAAGGACCATATCAGAGTAAATCAAAGAAATTTAAGGGGAAACCAAGGAAAATTTAGAAAGCACCTTGAGAGAGGCTAGTTGTGACATGAATTATGACATCAGACATAATAGCATAGTTCCCAGTAGTATGGTAACAATCGTAGTAGCATAGTTATTTAATCCTCCAATAAAAATAAGCAACGACGTGAGTTGACTAGGTGATAGCTAACTTTTTTTTATTCAGGTATGCATACTATAAATGGATGATAACCTAAAAACTCTTATCTGTAAGCCTACATCCAAAGTAAATAAATAATTTTTTAGAGATTTTGTCGAAACTTAACCGAGTTTAATCTACTTCTTTTCTTCCTAAATATGTGACCATATCATAATAAAATGACAATAAGATAAGTTGAAGGTGTTTGGTATGGCCGATATACGTCGTAACCTTGCATAAACATCGCCGATGACGGGGCGAGAGCAGACAATTATTTATAGGTCAAAGCCAGGTTATACGTGACTGCTGCTTCATGTATGGCAACATTAGTGACTTGTTCTCGTAGCTGCTTATTGCAGCATGCAACAAAGAAAAGAATGGTATGTGTCATATACTAAACATTAACAGGTGGCATGCGATACACAAGCCCCAAACGGTTTAGACAAGAGGACAAAGGTGACCTTTATAAGGGTAATACTTGAATGACGAGTGTGAATAAGAGAAATATAAAAAGCCTTCCTAAGTTTTTAGGCAGGAACTAATAATGATAGAATTTTCTTTACTTACTAGCAACAACGCCAATTTTTAAAACCTATCTATTCTACTGACCCCCCCCCCTTTCTCTCTCTCTCTCTCTCTCTCTCTCTCTCTCTCTCTCTCTCTCTCTCTCTCTCTCTCTCTCTTCTTCTTCTTCTTCTTCCAAGAAGTACATTTTCTTACTGTGCTGTAGATAGCTTCCTTATCTTTGCTCTGAAGGTGGTCATATGGCAAGCTTGAAGCAGAGGAACAATCCAAAGCTAGAGTGTGTATCGGCAAGGCTTGCCATATAAGCATGGGGTATCCCCCACTCAGTTGCCACATTTAGTGATGGTGGTGTTGAACAAAAGTTAGAATAATTTCAGCTATACACTAATTTATATTGAAACAGAGAGTGAAAAAGAAAGACAGAGACATATAGGCAAGGAGATGGGGGGGGGGCGGGGGGGGAATAGCCATGCCTTCTTTCTCCTACCTTGCCCCATCTCCTTGTCTTAAGTCTTTGTCTTTCCTTTCATCTCTCTGTTTCTATATAAATTGACGTATAGCTGAAATTATTCTAACTTTTGTTAATTTAAGAGATGTTTAGTCTCCCTGTGTACCTCCTATCTCAATCTGAATTTACACTATCTTTATTTAGATTTAGGGTTGCCGTATATCTCGTATAGATATCTCCAAGTGTTCTTACATAAGATTCATCTATTCCTTGTCTTTGACGGGCTTTCATTACTGCTGAAGTTTTTGCCAGAATCAAAAGCTTTCTCATAGTCTAAAAATACCGCTTATGGTGTTCGGTCATACTCAGCTGATTTTCCCATTAGCTAGTTAATTACACAGATATGGTCAGTTGTTGAATACTCACTTCTAAAGCCTGCTTGCTCATTTGTTTAATTAAAGCCTAGCTGGATATCTTTCTCTTCGACCTAATGTGATCTTTGTAAATATTTTATATATTACGGAGAGTAAATTTATTGGGCTACAATTTTTCAGGTGTTTTGTGTCTCCCTTTTTGTGAATTAGCATAATGATAGTTTTTCCAACCTGTAGGCATAAACCATTCCTGCAGATATTTTGTGTAAACTTCATCGAATTTACTACTATGAAATCTCCTCCATATATATTATATATATATATATATATATAAATCTATATATATATACATACAAATGTATATATATATTTATATATATATATATATATATATATATATATATATATATATATATATATATATATAATATCCAATATTCTACTAACATGATACAATCTATAAAGACAAATTATTTTCGATTTAATACTGCAGTCAATTTCAACTGCCGCCTCTCTCTCTCCTAGTATATGATGTATCAACGTCAGATGTAAATATATCATTTGGTTTCTCAGTGTTTATTCATTATCTGTTGGTGCGCATATTCCTGTTGCTAGATTAAGAGATTTTGTTTACTTTGGTGAATTTATTTCGAAAATACCCTTTTAAGGAGATTAAACTATGTTTTGGAACACTTCGAGGAGTAAGATCAATTCTCGGAAACCTTTGATACGGCTGATTTATTGGTTTATCTTTTGTTCTGTTCATCATCTTAGTCCTATTTATTGAAAGTGGGAATTTCAATGGAATTACAATGTTACTTATTTGGTTGCTACGCAATATCATATGCAATATTGAAATGTGCCATGATTAACTAATCGACGTGGCATGAAAACTCCATAATTCTATAATATCTCAATAACTTTACATGTTCTAAATGTATTATGTGTTGCAAACAAAGCTGAAGTTTTGGTTTGCGAGGTAGCTTGTTTCTATATATAAAAAAATGTATAATACAGTAGATAGAATAAAAAAATGAAAAAAGGAAAATCTTCAAAGAAATAAAAAGCAGGCTTTTATTCGGAGAAATGTCTAATATGAAGAAATTAAAAAGGTTTAATGACATAATTCTTGGATTCTTCTAAAACATTCAAACTTTGATGAAACTAAAACTAAATAATAAACCTATTACGTTCAATAGTTGCTATAAGAAGAATGTTGTAAAGGAGACTCTCTCTCTCTCTCTCTCTCTCTCTCTCTCTCTCTCTCTCTCTCTCTCTCTCTCTCTTACATACACTTGCAAGTGGTGAATATTCATTATATATGAGCTGGAAATAAAAAAGATTGTGTTTCTGATATGAATTAAGTTGGAAGATTTGGAGAGACAAACTACAATTCGAAGAGTCGGGAATTGATGTAGGTTAATAGTTGAACAGAAGAAAATACTGTCTCCAAGGTAGTCGTCATCTGATGAGGTTTTCTGGCAAAGATAGTCATGTGCTAAAAGTAACTCTAGAGATTACTGCTGAAATCTTTTAAATATTTTATCGGGATGCTGTTATTGCGTAATGCGTATTCACCTTATAAATGCAATTTATCATCATCTCCTCATATGTCAATTAACGCAAAGTGCCTCGGTTAGATTTCGCCAGTTGTCTCTATCTTGAACTTTTAATTCGATACTTCTTCATTTATCGTCTCCTACTTCACGCTTCACAGTCCTCAACCATGTAGTCCTGGGTCTTCCAACTCTTTTAGTGCCCTGTGAAGCCCAGCTGAACTATTTCCATCCATTCCTTATCATGCAATTATAAGAAGAAAATGGTTTCAAAGACATGAAAAATAGCTCTAAAATAGCTTAAAATTGCGACGGCTTCCGGGGGACTTCCAGCGCAATCACCCCCCCCCCCTGGATACACAGCTGTTTCGGTTATGTTTTCTGAGTCCCCTTTTTTTACCTTGCTGGATCTGCGCTTGCAAGGGCGAGTATGGACTGAGATGTGAATTATGCGAAGATGTAATCTGTATAGTGAAACTACTGCTTGATAATACTATATGCACGAAGTGATAATTTTTTAAGGTTGCATATTATATTTAAGTTTGCAATAAAACATATTTTTTTTTTTTATGTAAGCCATCAGTATCATTTATTATTTTGCCTTGTTTTTGCATAACTCTGTTACCTCCTCGAGTCTGGTCACTATTACTCTTAAAACTATTTATGTTGTAGAGACGTAGCCATAACAATTCTATATTGGAGCACTGGAGACAGTGGGTTTTCATGATTGATTATCCGAACTTGTAAAACAAAAACGTAACTGTAATTTCAAATCGTTGACAAAATAAATAAAATGAAATAGGGACTACATACTGTAGACTCACTTATAATCACCCAAGAACCTGACAACAAACTTTAATGTCAGTTTCAAGTAAATGTATCAAGCATACAGTAACAACGTAATTGGAATAAGCAGGTAAGCTACATTTCAACCGGAACTTTTGAAACATTACGAAGCAACATAAACTGTAAGGTATTAATGGTTTTCACAACGAGTGCGTAAGTAAGAATTATAGTTTATTTCAAGTTAAAGGAAACGTGAACTGCGGCATCGAGCTGTATTATAGAATAAATATTCTCCTTTGTTACCCATTCTCTTATTGTACTCTGCAAAGACATAAATCATCAAAAGTATGAGAGAGAGAGAGAGAGAGAGAGAGAGAGAGAGAGAGAGAGAGAGAGAGAGAGAGAGAGAGAGTAGGGTAACAATTTCATAAGAATTCCACTTACTAGTATTATTACTAATGCTACCAATAAGTGATCTTTATTCATTAAATACATGAGCAGGTTGTCTATTAAAGAGTGTCGTATTACACTATCATTTAGAGGGAAGGCCTTCAACAATAACATTTTACTAGCCACTTGATTTAGCTAATTTTCTCTATTTTCTTATTTACTTTAAGTGCCATGATAATTAACATTAGACATAACTGCATATTTTTGCTAATCAGGCCGTGGCTTCAAATAGCTAATTTTCTATATATGATTTATATCCGAGGTTTTGGTAGGATTTAATCAACTAAAGTTAATTAGACAGGCAATTTAAATGCACAGTACATAAACTAGAATTATCCAGAATAAAGACACATTGCATGGTCGTTATTTGTAGTCCGTAATGTCGGGAATTGCCGTCTGGATAAATTTAGACTGTTTGAAAATTAAAGGTTAAATTCCTCTGTAAATAAAATTGCTAGTTTTGTCTTGATGAAAGATATATATATATATATATATATATATATATATATATATATATATATATATATATATATATATAAAACAAAAATCTAATATTAAATGACTAATAGTTACCATACAGCACTAACACTCAAAATATTTCATTCCCATCAACTCGGAGAACTTTATAAAAAAAGTTTCTTACGATACTCCGAAATCGCACACAATAGGAGTAAGGTGGCAATAATTTATTTAACTTTGAAGAAGTTGGCATATTTATAGGAAGTAGAACCCAGAAAAGCTATGAAGGATGTTACTTAGGAAACTGACTGTGCTGTTTTGGTAGTAAGTGGACGGTATGTGTATGCGTGTGTCTGTGTTTGTTTGTTTGTTTGATACATTTGTGTGTATAAAAGAGAGAGAGAGAGAGAGAGAGAGAGAGAGAGAGAGAGAGAGAGAGAGAGAGAGAGAGAGAGAGAGAGAGTTAAGAATTACATAAAAGTCGTAAGACTATAAGATTTTATAAATACAGTATATGATAAAAATTGTTAGCCCATAATGAATTGTTTGTTCAAATTTGAGAGGAGTTGAAGGCTGGTTCTGCCTGATGTTGTTTGTTGGGCTAGATACTAGTAGGATTTCGAAGGAAGACAAATGATTCGTAATCATATGTTGATCTTCAACAGAAAGGCCGTGTCGCCTCCCTTGCCAAATAGCTGTTTAATAGGCCTGTGGGATAATATACACACCCACGCCATTATACGTACACATACGCACGTACGCATACATAGCCACACACAGATACTCACACACACACACTCACCCACACACACACACACACACACACACACACATATATATATATATATATATATATATATATATATATATTTATATATATATATATATATATATATATGTATACATATATATATATATATATATATATATATATATATATATATATATATATATATATATATATATATATATATATATGCGCACGCTTGTGTGCATAGGTGTCTGTGTGTATATATATTTACCCTGTTATAAGAAGTTATTTTATTTCTACTCTTATTTCCCTGTAAAAAAAATCCCTTTTCTTTCGAATAAATTATTTGTTTAGGAATAATCTTAATATCAATTAGCGTAATATTCTGTAACTTAACTGATTGTGTATTTCATAACTTTGTTATGAACATATTTGTATTACTGTCAAAAATGTTGAGGAAGCATTGGAATGGGGTTATTAAGGAAGGGATATTGAATCTCTTGATTAAAATGAGTTTAAAATAATTTTTGTCATCCTATTTATTATTAATTCATTATATTCCCATTTGAAATAGTCTCAGTGACAGTGATAAATAGGTTAGTCAATCCAAAGTTTCCTTTTATGGAATAGTTATACAACATTATCCGATGAGACCCGTAATCTTCCGGATCCAGTCAAAGGGATGAAGGGAGGCTGGGAGGAAGGGAGGGCCCTAACGAATGGGAAATTTGAGTCGTGATGCAAATAATCCCGGAAATTGTGTCACTCTGATTATACGGGGATAAAAAGCTTTGCGTCGTTAAAGGCAGCTCTCTTGATAAACGACCATTTTGGATTGTCGTCGTCGTTTTCACTCTTAATTCACAGCAAAGACTATTTTATAATTTAAGTTTTTTTTAGTTATTTCGTAAATTTTTTTCTTGCAGAGAGAAGATTCCTTTTTTCTTTATTATTGGTTCAAAACCGATAGCCAATAGTTATTTTAGCTCCAGTCAACTGATAATTAGATTAATGAGCTAGTCAATCATTTGTATTTTTATGCCGCCTAATTTCTAGTACCTTAATTAAGCCTAGTTTTTCTTTTTAATTAAGCTTACATACTTGATTTATTTTCGTATCATAGTTATTGTTATTATTAGTATATGTTCGTGTATTCATAAACACATATATACACTTACACAGAGATACACTTACATTATCTACATATGATAAAGAGCAAGTGTCTCACTTTATATATATATATATATATATATATATATATATATATATATATATATATATATATATATATATATACATAGTTATATGTGTGTATATATGTACATAAACACACACACACACACGCATATATATATATAT
>NC_090737.1:75091414-75098914 GCF_036898095.1 Palaemon carinicauda
ATTATTGCGCAACGTTTGACCAAATTATTGAGTGAGCATCAGGCATGTTGTTGAATCGGGTTGACTTCATAAACTGAAGCTGATCCCAAAAGCGTTTTACCTGAACTGACTTATTTCAATCGCTTCATAATTTAAGTGTTTTGATATTGTTTATTTTCTGTTATTTCACCTTTTTATGGAATAATTTATTTTAATGGAGTTTTTCTTTGCGTACTCAGTCGCTTTCACAATGCGAGCTCTTGGTCTTGTAGCATTTTGCTTTTCCAATTAGAGTTGCATTTTTGGTAATTCTCATGAAAAGTCAATAAATAATTAATTTTCTGAGTAGGAAGAGTAAGCTTTTGTTATACAGAAAGCTATTTTCTTCAAACAATATAAATGGAAAAATGATAGAAAAATATCGATAAACGAAAGAAAAAACACACCCATTGACATTTATGAATAGTGGCCGCATAAAAACTATACAACTTTTCAGGTCATTGTCAGGAACACCATTAGCATCCACTGACTCTGGCCACCCCTATATGTTCTTTTCATGGAGGTCTTTGCTCATCACACTGAAGAAGATAACCAGGCTTCTTTGCTGCCTCTTGTTATTGCATCTTCTCTGCTTTCTTCTTTATATTAGTTCTCTTCTTTTCTCTCTCCACTTAGTTGCCTGACTGCTTTAACTTCATGCGGTTTTATTTTCAATTCTCAAGTTCATCTGGGGAGTCCAATAAGAGCCTAGCAATGAGACTGCGGCCGATGTAGATTATTTCTTATTGTTATAAATACTGGAAGTTATCCCTTTTCAAATGAAAGACAGCTGATGTTTTTAACAGAAAAATATATAAATTACTATTATTTTGGGGAAAATAACAGCTTTGAAACCCAATTTTAAACGTAGGGCAAGATCATATATGGTCAAACGGATTCTATCGTAATCACAAATATTTGGAAAAAGGAGACAACTTGAATTATTTTTATGAGGTAGTGAATGTATGAATGGTAATGATATCAAAACATGACAATTTTATTTAGTGACCTTGTAACCATAATGCCAGTAGAACCTTTATCGATTATTTTTTCATTCTTTTTATTTTAAATCATATTTTTTTTTATTATTATGTTCGATTGTTCAGCTCCCTGATATACACTTAGTTTGTTTTACAATAGAGCATATTTTACTGTACTCATAGTTATTTGGGTTTAAACCATTAACCTAATAAATGACATATTCCTCCTAACCTTGCCGATAATGTAGTGCCCTTCAATAAAACTGTTAACGAAGTTGAACAAAGTTTATTTACTCTCCTTACTTAGGCTAATAACAGCAGCTATTAACGTCGGAAGCCATATGTCAATTATTTATGACTGTGCGGTAATAGGATGTTGATGATGAATGGCCTACTTTCATTTGAGGGTTAATTAAATTTTAGTATTGAAGAAGCGACATTGTGCATGGATAGAAGATTAGTTGATCATGGGAGATAGAACAAAGGTTGGACTGAAAGTTCAAGGGTGGAATTGATTAACGTAACTGCAAGGTGTTAGGATGACACTGAAGAGCCTGAATAATGGATAACACCAGTATTGTGGGGCTGCTGAATGATTAGATACCATTTGTGAAGTATTTCTGAATGAAGAAAAGATTCTGATGCAAGAATTATAGGACCATAACGTAAGCTATATGGTAGGACTGATTGAAAAAGTAAAGTAGGTAGCAGAAAGATTAAGCAGGGAACAGTAGTATAGGCTCAGACTAGGAAAAGGGTACTTGGAAGAATCGTTTGTTATGAAGCAATTATGTTAGAAGTTTGAAAATAAAGGAAAAGCAGAATAAGGCATAATTGAACGTATACTGTACTTAGATAAAATGAAGATCCATTATGTTTGGTGTTGAGAATGTACCATGTGACAAAATAGTTTGTTGAAGGCGATTAAAAATGTGTGATGTAAGTTAGGCATGAGATAGAATATTATGATGGCAGAGTGATTGATTTTCTGCACGGTAACTACAGGTCTGGCCCGATCATTATACTGTATGTATGGATAAAGTTCTGCTAACAGTTAGAGACAAGTTATAGGAGTACTGACAGGGGTCAAATGTGGTTGATGATTGCTGATAATATAGAACTGAGAGACAATAGTGAGAATCTGATAGAATTAGTTTTGAGTTTGAAAGTATTTGCAAAGGGGAAACTTATAACTGAATGTGAAAGATAAAGTAAGGTGAAACTAACAAGACTGAGGAATCGAAGGGGCTGATTTTTATAAGTACAGTATTTACGCGTAGGTGGATAATAGTAAAATAAAGAGGTGAATTATAGAATTTTTAAGTTACTTGAATTATGTATGGGAGCTAAAGTAATGAACTATACAAGGATTGATCGGCCAACTATCTTCGAGAAAGGGAAGAATAGATATTACATGTGAATGACAGCAAAAATTTTGAAGCTATTGAGGTGAGAAATTTTTAACTGCATTAGAAAAAAAAGAGAAACGGGAGAAATATCTATATGCATACAAGTGGTAAAAAAGTAAGTGTAGCTTGAAGGATGTCAATACATATTTGTGATAGTTTGGTCATAACGAGAAAATGGTGTACGAAAGATCGGAGAAATAGGATATGCTTCGTAAGTGTGAGGAGGAAAAAACGAAGAATAAGAAAGGAAGAAAAGGTCTTTATATCCATGGAAAAGAAGATTTTGTGGTACATGGAGGCAAATGGTTCGATCTAAGTAGCAATATTATATATATATATATATAATATATATATATGTATATATATATATATATATATATATATATATATATATATATATATATATATACACACACACACACACTTATATATATATATATATATATATATATATATATATATATATATATATATATATATATATATTACGACTAGCGAATTACGTAAATTCCCGAGCTCCAAAACTCACCTGGTTTATATTACATAATTTGATACACAATATAAAAATACCTCCAAGCTCTGAGAATAATACGCAACTCTCAGACAATAATATATATATATATATATATATATATATATATATATATATATATATATATATATATATATAAACACTGAATATCTTAAAGGTCTCTTTACTTTACACTTGAAGCAAAACTGGGTGATTACTTTACTTTTAAGGGGAACTAATCTTGAATCAATCTCTTACTTTGGTTCTTAGTCAGGGGATAAAAGCAAAGCGCTAAAAAAAATTTTGATGATAAAAAAAAATACACTCTTTACAAAAATAGATATATTTGTAAAAAGTTAACAATTCAAAATTAACACCAAAATTAAATCACTCGAAATATTAATCTTAACTAAACCTTAGATTAAGACAAAAAATTATACTTAAAAAAGAATTATACAATCATTTGTTTTACTAGAAATTGATTTGTGAAAATATTTAATTTTGAGAGTTAATGAATAAATGACACTTTAACACTTATAGAAAATAGATCAGAATCACACTTACATATACTTAACTGTTATTCTTATATCCTTAGGCTCTCACAAGGTTACCGAAGGGTTAAGCAAAATAAATACAGTTCACTGTTTAACCTAATCTCACTGGGCCAGTTACAAACATTTATGCCATAAAATGTACTTATATTAACACAATACACTTTTAACTTAGGCACATAATAATACCACCAATATTTGAACAACACTATACACAGTATCACAGTATATGTAGGAGTGAAATCAATATTCACGTTTGAGAGAAAAACACTATTCACGTTTGAGAGGAGTTATGTAGTGGCTGGAGAGGGAGCTGGCAGACGTTGGCTATTTCAAAGGGATAGGCTGGATTTTTTCTGTCTCCTATGCATTGCTAGGTCCAATATATATTAACTCAATTCACTCTAGAAATTTCTAGTAAATCATTCTCATAGTGTGCGGGCATGGCTCTAGCGGCGTAAGGTTGCCAACTTAGTAATTTGAAGAAGGGGTACTAACCTTGCTTGCGAGGCATCTCTCTCAGCTAACTCCGGCCACCTCCTCTCGTAACATTAAAAAAAGAATAATTTTTAGTCAAAAATTCTCCTGGAACTTCCAACCATGTGGAAACATGATGCAAACCCTATGTTTTCCATACATCATACCTTTTAACAAGTTTACATAAGACTTTGTAACAAAACTACGCGAAATGAAAATTAAAATCTTTAAGATGACGTAAATTTACATATACGGAACTGAATTAAAATACAACTAAAGGAATGACGAACGTCTTATGTAATTTACATACATTTACTTAATTCTACGTTAGTGGAATTCACCTTACGAGCTGGCTATGCACCTCTTAAATACACAAATAAAATACTTGAATAAAATATTCTATTTTCATGAAGACCAGCTTCGTAATAATATATATATATATATATATATATATATATATATATATATATATATATATATATATATATATATATACACACACACACACACACACACACACTAGTGTACCGACCCGTCAAAAATCACAGCATGATATTTAGGTAGATATGTACACACACGCAAACGCTCCTGCTCGCCCCATTATATGACTTCTACCTCTCTCCCTACCAGAGGGATGGGAGGAGACCGATAGTTATACGTCTGAATTGTCGTTAAGCGTGACTGGAAAGTAATATATATATATATATATACATATATATATATATATATATATATATATATATATATATATACACATATATATATATGTATATATATATGCATATATATATATATATATATATATATATATATATATATATATATATATATATATATATTCCACTGGGGGTTCCATCATCGAAGTTAAGAAATTTTTTGAACTTAGGTCTTGCATGAGTAACCACCAAGTACAATAGATTTGATCGGCCCTTAAGCCCTTTGAACATCCATGGGGAAGACATTGGGTTAGCAACTTCATACACAAATAATTACTCATAACCGAGTGGTAATTACCTCCTAATATTACTGTTATGAAGAAAAATTATATGGTTTATATATATATATATATATATATATATATGCATATATATACACACACTATATATATATATATATATATATATATATATATATATGTATATACATACACACTGTATAGTTGTATGTTTGTGTGTGTTTTTGTACAACATCCTTTTGTATTGTTCGTCTTCTAATTTAACTAGAGTCAGATGTGATTACAATTCAGAAGAGTAAAAATATTGGTTGATTATCTTCAGTGGTACTTCTCCTCCAGTTTGTACACAATTAGACGCTCATTTCTTTAAATGTCACTTTCAAGATTACTCCAACTCTCAAGAAAAGTATGACAATGCTCAAAATGCCTGGTTTAAGAAAATAATTCCCGCTCCGAGAGCAATCTTAAGGAGTAATTTTCACTTTGGAAGACCATAACGTTCTTCGTTCTCCCACGTGAGCTTTGAAGCACCCTTTGTATATATTTTTATTTTGTTGGTTGGGCATTGCACAGTTTACATTATTTGAATTTACAGTTTACAGTTTTCTTGGATATTCAAGATCAAGACATAATTTCACTATCTATTTGAACGGCTGAATTTTAGGTGAACTGTCTGTGCAGAAACTTACTATACCATCAGCTGCTTCATAACACTACACAAAATATGCATTACCAGATTGTCTAATTACATTAAATACACTATTTCATTTTTTTAAGGAGCTCTCCATTGCCGGATTTCTAGGCCCTTCTTTTCTACTACATCTTGCTCACGATCTATCCAGCCCTTCCAAATTCCTATCTTTCTGAATCCCAACACTTTTGAATTGCACGCTCCATTCACCAACCTATCATTCTTCGTACCTTACATATGACAAAGACATATTAAAGATTTATGTTTCACCATCCGGCCTACTTCTTTATATCTTTTAAGGATCTATTTTATCGCAGTTATTACATAAAAGATTTACGTCAGTATAGCATACCTTTTATTTTTCTCACGCTCGCATTAAAAATCTGGAATTCACTTTCAGAAAGAGAGTTGGTTCATTAATCCCATAGTAAATTCCAACCCTCGCTTCCATAGACGCCTTTCAATATATCCTGCATTACCTGTCACATTTCTTGTTTCACCTATCCTGTGGCTATCCTGTTTTATCATCCAAATCATTCAAAAGACCTGTTCCCCTTCATGCGTCGCCTTATCATCGGATTTGCCTTTATCCACAAAACGTTACTCTTTTTCAATTTTCTTCTCAACTCTCTCCTTATGCAAACTCATCCAAATGATTTCAATAGCTTCTTTTCATTATCCAAAATCATTGCTGTATTATTTATAAATATTAGTCATTCAACGTCAACTCCACTGTCCATATTTTATATCACAACTTTGTACATGCATCTATTGTCTTTTTTCAGACTTCTCACATGTTAATTTAAACTTTTTAGAGGGACACAGCGTAACCTTGTCTCTGCCCTGTTTACACCAAACGATTCAGTCTGCCATCTGGAAACTATTTAACATACTTCACATCCGTCAGTTATCATTCTTCTGTCACAATTTACAAGCCTTGAGGTGTTGCGGATAAAAAGTGAAGAATCTCTCTTTTTCTTGAAGGGATTCGAACCCACACGCATGGAGTTTGAAGGAAGGCTACACTGCTACTTCATGGCATAGCGGATATAAATCTCTGTATATATTTGGTGAAAGTAACCTACTCATTTTCTGGGACCGCTTATCTAGAA
The DNA here is from genome assembly GCF_036898095.1 of Palaemon carinicauda. Taxonomy (NCBI): domain Eukaryota; kingdom Metazoa; phylum Arthropoda; class Malacostraca; order Decapoda; family Palaemonidae; genus Palaemon; species Palaemon carinicauda. Next base: position 75,098,119 of record NC_090737.1, read on the forward strand.
ATGGAATGCTTTTATTAGGACAGCGTCATATTTATTATTGTTTTCTTTAGCTGTCAGCACTGTATTCTCATACACCATCCATCTTATCATAATAACCAACAATTGTGTTATTCTAATCCCTATTCTTTATTGAAAATACTATGTTTTGTCATTTATAAAATCAATGACAAAAAGAGGTTATTTTTTTTTCTAAATTTATAAATCCCTAAAAAGCTTTGCCTCTTTTTTTTTTTTTTTTTTTTTTTTTTTTTTTTTTTTTTTTTTTTTTTTTTTTTTTTTTGTAAAAGGTGACTGTTTGATCTATGTTATAATCCTTTTTTCACTTTCCTTTTCATCGTGAATGAAATGTTTTTTTTTTTTTTTTCTTTAGAAAAAAATGATTTCTTTACACACGTGTCACAATTTGATTATATATACCAACATATAGTGATAATTACACGCTGAGTGGTATGGTCAATGTCACACAAGTATCCTGGACCAGGGTTCGAAGCCCGCCCGGAGAGATACTATAGTCTTTGAGTGATTTTGCCTGGGGCTCTGATCCCGAGTTTGTTAAGAGAATCCAGACTTTAATGTGTTAATATATATGGCTTATTTGAAATATGAAAAATACGTTTAAATGTGCAAAATTCATCTTATATGTATACATTTACATATATGACAATTTCATCCTAAAACTCGAATTTTTTTTTTTCAAATAAGCCACAAATACCTCTTAATGTCGAATTCACTCTGCTTAGGAATCGTAAACCTAAGAGAAAATTCACGTTTGATTCGAATGTCTGGTCAGCCAGGG
>NC_090737.1:75113914-75116414 GCF_036898095.1 Palaemon carinicauda
TAATGAGAATGGCAGATGATAGATGGACATCAAGAATAACAGTATAGGTCCCTATTTCTTGCAAACAAAACTTGGGAAGGTAAAGAAGACGATGAATTGACGAGGTAAGAAAATTTTCCAACCAGGGTTTGTAGCTTAGCAAGTAATAATAATAATAATAATAATAATGATAATAATAATAGTGAAAGGAAAAAGTTCGGAGAGCCCTCACAGGTAAGACTGGTAATTTCGGGTGCGTAGAAAGTATAGTGTACTAGAAAGTGTTGTTTTTATGAATGTAGAGAAAGTGTTATGGGGAAGCAGGAGGAATGCTAAAGATGGTTAGATACATGGCTTGAAAGATATCATGGGAGGGAAGGACATTATATCTAAGAAGCTCAAGTGTATTATTATTTTTACTAGCTAAACTACAACCCTAGTTGGAAAAGCAGGATGCTATAAGCCCAAGGGCTCCAAAAGGGAAAAATAGCCCAGTGAGGAAAGAAAATAATAAAAAAAATGAATGACTTGGGAAGTTATGAACGATTAAAATTAGATATTTAAGAAAAGTATCAACGTTAAAACATCTTTTATAAATAAACCATTAAAAGACTTATGTCAGCCTGTTCAATATAAAAACGTTTGCAGCAAGTTTGAACTTTTGAGATTTACTGTTTGCATTGGCGTAGACTTGCTAGATTTGATCCATCTCTTTATATATATATATATATATATATATATATATATATATATATATATATATATATATATATATATATATATATATATATATATATCATAGTATGACTTTTCTATTTACGTAGGTAGTAGGTTGGCCAAGTCATCAGCCACCCGTTGAGATACTACCGGTAGAAAGTTATGGAGTCTTTTAACTGGCCAGACAGTACTGCAATGGATTTTTCGCTCTGGTTACGGTTCATTTTCCCTTATCTACACACACAAACACACCGAATAGTCTGGCCTATTCTTTACATATTTTTTTTTTTCACTTTCGATTCTTATTATTGGGGATGGAACGGGATTTGACCAAGTACCTGGGGAATACTAGTATTATGCGGACGTAAATGTCTATTTGTTTTTATAAAACTTGGGTTTTCTTTTCTTGAAAGTACTTAGCTGGCTTTTTATCGGGCAGGTAATGTAAAATAATGGTTATCAGTTCTGTTTTTAGCTGTACTGATCCAAAAGCGATACTTAAACGAAAGTATTCATATGAATCATAACCTTTAGCCCTACCACAAAGTGTCATCAGTATATTAAATAGAAAGGGAATATTATTCAAAACCGAACATTATTTTCAGCATTGGTAAGCAGAAAGCAAGAGAAGATGGATGCTACAACAAAAGAAATCTCCCAGGAAAGTCGTTAGTTTTTCTAAAGAAAATGAAATAATGAAAATGTGAAGGGAATGTTAGGGTGGATAGATTATATGGGACAGTTTGGTGAGGGCGAGATGGAAGCTTCGTTTGGAATTCAGGGGGCGAACAACCGATAAAAAGGAGCCCATCTCGACACGACCCTCACCAATAGTGCCTTTTTTAACGGTACGGTGGGAAGGAGGGATGTTATTGTATACTACCTTGAGTTAAAAAGTTAGTATAGAGCTTATTATACGGCACTGGGAGTATTCAATTTTAGTCAATAATTTGTTTGCAGTGCAAACCAGAATTGCTTTTTTAGTGTGCTTGTCTGTATTGATTTGCCATCATTTACTTTCTCCTTTTGGGGGGAAGTAAAGGAAGGGGTGTCAAGAAGAACTAGAATAGGACTTTTGAACATGTTTATATCACATAATCGTATATAACTTATTTGTTCTAATGGGTGTGTGTGTGTGTTAGTGTGTGACGGCCTCCCTTTCTATCCTCTACTGACGACCCTCTCAATCTTACCTTTCCCTTTCACCAGTCAGTGTATAGATATTTTAAATGTCTTCTGGCGTCGACCCAATACGGACAAGGGACTATAAATCTAAAGCCGATAGACCCTCTGAAATTATTACAGTTCAACGTTTTTTAATTTCGCTTTTCTTTTGGGGGACCTTCACCTCTGATCAGTAATTTGTACGACATAAACGTGCTCGGGATGGACCATTCTCGGAGGTGTTCTATTGGATGTCCACTTTTTTATGGTTAAATTTCCGTTACTCTCGTGGGATATTGTCCACATATTTTCTACTTCTTCGTCGTCTTTCTTTTCTTATTCTTTTTTACTTTCCCCAGACGAATTTAGGACTGAGAACAATATAACATTAAATCTAAGGCTGTTGTTAACGTTAAAAGAGATAGTGAGTATGCCAACAGATCTAGACCACGTTTTCAGTCAACTTACTGGAAGGTATGGAAGCTCTTCCTTTAATGAAAAAGGGACAAAATATTATCCCCGTTTGCTCTTTAGTATAGTTATTTTCGGCATACATTTGCACTTTTAGTTTAACTTTCTTTTATGTAAAGTGAATCTGTGCTCTATTTTCTTTCTTTTTTTCTTTTTGTTTATTCTTTTT
>NC_090737.1:75121414-75136414 GCF_036898095.1 Palaemon carinicauda
CCCAAAAATACACTAATCAAGACACGCTAATGAAATTTTCAGGCATTATTAGCACTATAATAAGGCATATCCTCTGTAAGTTTTATCATCCTACAGGGAAAATAAAGGATTTTATGAATAAAAATGTGAAAATCGGAGCCAGCGACTTAAATGTTATTTGGTGACCGGTGGGAAACTACTGTCTTGAATTGAAATTCGGTCTGTAGGCATGTTTGTTTATCCGCCTGGAACATGCACACAAAGTTTTATCAAAATCGAACAGTAAATAAGCACACAGCAAGAAAAAACGAGCAATAACCCAAGCCAATGATGGAGCGAAACCTAGAAATAAATATTCACCAAAAATTAAAATCTCGATTTAGGGACAAAACCTTCTGTGTGTTTGTAGGTATTATGTCACTTGATAGCCTAAAACATCTAAATATTATATTACTTAAGGCATAAGAGAAGGACAAGCAAAGAAATACACCCCTCTCCCGAAAAAAAACCGAGAAATTGCGATTTTTTTCTGATGACAGAGAGAGATGGGAGATAATCTCATAGTCACTCCTGAACTCATTTTCTTTGATGAAACTGATTTTAGAAAACGACTTCGACCAATTTTTGAGAGGTAAACTATAAAAATTAGACAATTACTAATGATATTTCTTATTTTTACTATGAACATAAGGGGGGCCGTTGACGACCATGGGGGGCATTATAGAGGCTGGATATGAATTCTACACATATCACGGCCTTCTGATAGGCAAAAGGAAGACTTTTAGCAAAGAAAAAAAAAAATTGGCAAAAATCAGCCTTCCAAGGTGGAGCCTACCCTACACTACCTGCCGCCACCACATAGTGCTTCAGTTCATGGACCTGTTTGTAGAACACCCTGGATGATTTCCATCCAGTATATGAGCGAAGATGCTCAGAGTCCATGTACTGAAAAAAGTTCAGTGATGAAGCAATTTTTCTCGGATCATGACCTGCGGGAGTACTGTCAGGATCCGCTCTACGAATAAAGTAGGTGAGCTTCGCCCTCAGTTGTTTCAGGGACAAGTTTGATCCAGAGGTTTCTCCTTTAAAGAGCTTTCCTCCCCTGAAGTCTGATGTTCTACGAAGATAGACCTTTAGACACTCTACAGGACATAGAGAGACATCTTCCTTCAGAGGGCAGATTCTTCAGGGACCCCACCTCTTAGTGGGTAGCTCGTTCTTAGTGAGAAAGAATGGATCAGGAAAGAGATTCAGTTCTCCCACTTCTGTGAACTGAATGTGGCCCTCATCTCTGGATAGGGCCACTATTTCACTAGCTCTAGCCCCAGAGGCTATAGCGAACAGAAAAATAACCTTTTGGGTTAGATCCTTAAGGGAACAATCTTCATTGTTCACAGATGAGGCATAATGTAGGACCTTGTCCAAAGACCATGAGATGGGTTTTGGCGGTGCTGCAGGCCTAAGCACATGCCTTCGGAATCTTATTAAAGATTTCATCCGCCAGATCCACTTGAAAGGCATATAGAAGAGGTCTAGTCAAGGCTGACTTGCACGTAGTTATCGTGTTGGCTGCCAGACCTTGATAATGAAGGTGGACAAAGAAGGACAGACAGAAGTTCATTGAAATTTCTTTCGGTCCTTTTGCGTTTTCAAAAGCAACCCACTTCTTCCAAGATGACTCATATTGCCTTCTAATTGACTTGGACTTGTATTCTTCTAAGAATTCTATATTGCCTTCTGAGATCCCAAATCTTTTCCTAACTGCTTGGGCAAGAAAATCATGAAATGAAGGGTTTAGGCTCTCTGTGATAAATCGAAGGCAATTAACTTCTGAACCTTCTGAGATAGCCATGGGTTCAGAACTAGGGCCAGCCTCAGCTTCCGTTCCTTCACCAAAGGGAACAGATTGCTCTTGGGCTACTTGGGAGTCCACAGAGTCACTCCTACCTGGAAGGTGTTGAGGGCCTTCAGCAGGAGATTGGATGGGATGAACAGGAATTCCTGAGTCCATCCCTTCTATTCTAGAGACATGATGTCTGTTATATCCACTAGAGGATCCTCGTATGGGGCTACTTATCGAGGTAGTTTTTTTATGATGCTCGTGACGAAGAGGTCGATCTGCAGTTCTGGGACTTGTTCCCATCCGGGAAAGAATAGGTCTGCGTCCGTGGACCATTCCAACTCTACCGGCTTGAGCCCGAGTAGAGCATCCGCTGTCACATTGCGGATCTATTGTACGTGAACTGCTGATAGGTGCCATCCCTTTAGGTAAGGGATGGTTAACGTCACCTAGACTGTATGAGACGTTTTCTAGCCTTGTCGGTTCTGACGTAGCATTATCGCTTCAATGTCCCAGATCAAGCTGAGGAGGTCTGATCTGTGTGGAGAAAGTTTCTCCATCCATGACAGGACACATGGTCTTCAATAGGCTTTTGGTCTTTGACCATTGTAAGGGAAGCGATTAAGGAAAGACCAATATCAGTCCTTTTAGATCTCTTCGGGCATTTGATGCGTATCTTCTCCAGACTCTTAACGCATCTATCAGGTGTGCTCTTAGCACTGGGTCTGTCAGTATTGCGAACTGGAGAGAGTTCTGAACTTCTTCCTGTTAGCGTCTTGGAATCCTGACTGATTACCAAAGTCTCTTGACCGACCCTGCAATCTCCTTTTACATTTCAAAGGGAAAGGAGAGTTGGTGTGACCACAGGTTTCAATGGTTTTTTAGCCATCGAAGCCTTTGAGCTGGAGAGAATTGAGACTTCTTGAAGCTTATCTTGCATTCACGATGTTCCGGGAACCGGATCACTTCCTTGGATAATCAAAGACCAGCCACTTTGGGTGCTGCCCACCCCAGCCTTTCGTCCAGGTACATTGTTGCCTGAACCATTTCTAGGCCTGATTTTTGCGTGACTGTGTCGGCTAATCCCGTGAAGATGCTTAAGACTATGTTTAGTCCGACAAGTATCTTTTCCAGGACATAAGTTATCCTCTGTAACTTGAGTCCTAGGTAGGAGGGGAGGGGGTGACTGACTGAAAGTTGTCAATGGACATCTTTCATGTCTGACAAGACTACAAACACCCTTTCTTGAAATAAGGACCTTACGTTCAGAAGGATCAACATTCTGAACTTGCTGTTTTATTTGAAATTGTTGAGTGGCGAACACCAAACACCCTTCCCTGGAATTCGATGGACTCTACTTTCCTTACCGCCTGTATGCTCTAGAGCTCTAAGGTAAACTCTTCCAGGAGGGTTTTGGAGTGTAGGAAGAGTTGAGGAAATGATGGTGGAGGCATGTCTACTTCCCATCCTAGTCCCATCTTGATTAGGCCTTGGACCGAAGGATCGAAGGTTCAGCGATCCTGAAGGAATCTCCCTGCTACCAGAAGCGTCTGTTTGCTTTGCTTGATTAGAAGGTTTACATATTCGACCGCTTGCCTGTGGCACCGCGTTCATTGTGACTGTGGGATGAACATCCTGAGGAAAACTACTAGACTTTTCCGTCATCCTTTTAGGTTGGGGACCCACAACCGCGGAAGACTTTCTCTTTGAAAGGATGCCCCACTTTCGGAGAAGCCCTATGTTCTCCGTGGTGGCCTCCTTAATCGTCTTTCTAACTATCTCGTTTGGAAAGAGGTCTTTACTCCAGATGTTGGAAGATATCAGCTTCCTGGTTTCCTGTTTTACTGTCGCGGCAGCGAACACAAACTCTCTACAGGCTCTCCTAGCCTTCATAAAGGCATAAAGGTCTTTTACTAAGGTGGCCATATGCATTTTGGCCAAGACCATGAGCATGTCTGGGGTAGTTTGGTGGGTTGAACACAACTCTATGCTGATCTGTAGCGATAGGGAGGCTGCAAGTCTCTCCTTTGTCTCTTGGTCGTTATACAAAAGAAACTCGGATAGTTTAGGAAGATTCTCACTAAACTGTCGACTAGCGACATCCGTGTGTAGTCTTCCAACAAAAAAGGTTAAGTGAACTTCCTTCCAATCCTTTTCCTGCCTGGGAAAGGCTAGTGACAGAGGCTTGCACTCCTCGAGTGCAGGACAAGGTCTACCTGCTTCCACTGCCTTAGCAACAGATTTAAATGCTTTCCACGTAAAGGGGAATGATATTGAATCAGGAGCAAGAAAGGAAGGGTGTTTGTTACCTAGTGTGACTACTTTCGACACCGAGTAACCCACCTTTCTCAGGCTACTTGACAAGATAGCCTGTGCCTTATCATGGTCGAGAACCATGACCTCCTTCTCTTCCGTATCCTTTTTTGACGTTGGTTCATGTCTCAGATGAATGAAGCAATTAGGAAAAGCGTCAAAGCTTGGCCAAAATTGGATTTTGTCCATAGGGACAGCACCCAACTTCTCCGAGATGTAGAGTTTGCCGTTTAAAATCGTCATAAGCTCCGCAAACCTCCAGGGATTGGTTTTAGAGCATGTTAGAAGGTCTTGATCTCTGGGTCGTTTGTATGACCCCTTTTCATCTTGTTTGCGAAGGTTTTCTATTAGACCTTTCATTTAGACCCATAATTGGTCCATTCCATCTATTAAAGGGGTAGGGGCTGAAGATGTCGATGTCAGTGGCTTTAGAGCCGGCACAGACAGAAACAATTCTGACACGACATTCTCCCCCTCTTCCCGTGGGGGCTTCCTGCCCTCCGTCCCAAAGGCTATCTGGCCGCAGGGAGGTGTGAATCGTGCCTGGGGCACTACTATTTCCTTACTTGCTTTCTGGAATAGTAGGTTACGCATCCTATCATTAGGTAGGTATGGTCCCGGAGAGATTTTCTGGAAACCTCTCACCCAGTTGCGTAGTTTGTTATGAGCTGCATCCCTAGACTATCGGATTGGGATTCTCGAAACCTTCGGACATTGAGGTCCGATATACATTGCAAACCTGCGGGTTCCAATAATGCAGGGATTTGGAAATAATATTGCAGGGGGCATGAAACCTGCATGTATTATGACCGTAGGAACACTTACTCTTAATATTGCAGAAGACTGCAACACATGTCATCTGGAGTTCCTCCTGTAAAGAAAGGAAAACAGAAGGAGTATACAATTGATTATCTCACTGATAAGCAATATATAAAAGTCATCTTTTAACAAAATAGCTTAGGATAGTAAGTTAGAAAGGGATAGTGCGAGACACATACCTGTGTATCCCTTGAAAGCAAATGCTGTAACCTCCCCTCAGTATTAACTATAAGGAGATTCCTCTATCAAGGGAACTCCAACTAAAGGGTTCTAACCCCTAGGGGTAGAGAAGTGTACAAGTCACTGCCCCTTTTTATTCTTAACCCTGTGGGGTAAGGATGACTGATTTCTAATCAGAGTATTGAAGGAATTCTATTCTTTCAATATAGGAACAGTACCAGCAGAAGCCCGCACAAGGGTACCCAAGATATGTTAGAAATAACTACTGTACAATCATACTATAGTTTTCTGTTTGCAGTATATACTATATTGCAAATTACTGGCTACTGTATGATTATATATAATGTAGTTCAGCCAGTGTGCTGCCTTTGTGGCAAGCATCTGACGGCACGGTCCAGCCAGCATGACGCCAAATGGACTAGGAAATATAAAAGACATATATTTGTGTATCCCACCCAGCCTTTTTGCTGTGACCTCCCTTACAATATTAAATCATAGAGTTTCCTGATCAGGGAGACTCAAGGATAAGGGTTCTACCCTTTAAGGGTTAGAAGTCTAAGACAACCAGCCCTTTAAAATATTTAATATTATAGGGTAATATGAAAACTGATTTCTAATCAGAATATTGAAGAAATTCTATTCTTTCAATATAGGATTGGTCTCAGCAAACACCCGGGTAAGGATACCCAAGATATATTGGAAAATAACTACTAGTATGATATATACAGTAGTTTTTCTATCTGCAGTATATCCTATACTGCAAATATACTGACTACCTGTATAAACATATACTGAAATTCAGGCGGCATATAGCCGGCATAGCTAATTCCTGCCAGCACAGCCAGCATGCTAGCTAAGAGAGAGACACAGCAAGGAGTGAAGGCTCCTTTATTACTGTGTATGTATAAAGTAATTAAAGATGTAAAAGTCTGATTTACTGCCTTTCTCCAGAAAGAAGGATCTAATAGAAGGGGAGAATGTAACATTCAGGCTTCCATCCAGCCACAGTACTATTGCCGACACACAGCTAGCAGGCTAGCATCCGGCAGCACTAGTACAGTCGGCGTTTTCCCGACTGAGTCAGCACCTATGTGTGCCGGCGTGGCCGGCCTACCGCCAGCCAGAGCAATACCCTGACAATAGAACTTGTGTACAGCAGTCCAAGGAAGAACTGAAGAACCTTGGTGACAGAAAGGACTTCCCACCACAACTATCATGGCTGCCGGCAGCCGTCAAGATGACATGGCTACCAGCAGCATGCAAATCCGCTAGCAGCCGTCATAGCCGCCGACAGTTTGTAAAACACATGGTCGCCGACAGCCAACATGGCCGCCCGGCAGCCAGACAATGGCTGCAGAGAGGGAGTCTGGCCGGCCCCCGCAACCCACCGGCAACAGTGAGGTTGCAGGACAATGGCTCAAAGAAAGACAATGGCTCGGCCATTCTAAAAGAAGAGAAGGGGAGGGAAAAGGGTCCTGTATGAGGTGTGGAATGAGCCGGCAAGGTTGCCGGACCTACACACCCTTAAGAAACTCTGTTTCAGTATCGCTGCCATCCTAGGTAGCAGGAGAATCTTTTACTCTCCAGCCTAGGGTCTGCCAATACAGTTAAGGGGACGGCAACAGTGCCGCCTCCTCTCAACAAGGGAGAAACAGAGTTCCAGTGCTGCGCCATCCTGGGCCTCAGAAGTGTACTACTCTTCAGCCTAGGGTCTGCGAGCACAGGACTAGTCTACTAGGCCACAGGGAGAAGGTGGCGGGCATCATACAACCACTTCAGGTGTAGGCTAGGGAGGGCTAGCCTCCTATGCCGGCAGCCTAGCCGTCAGGGGAATGACTATTCACCCTGCCGGCCGACTGTCGGAACAAGACTAAATACTCTGAGGTTCTGACCGAATCCCAAAACCTGCCATCTGCGGTTAAGGGACCAGACAGAAAACTCTAGGCTAGTCATGCCTGAATTAAAACTCGAGGCACGACCCACTAGGGTTGTAGCCTAAGGCTACATTTAGAGGCAAGAGAGATTTCCCTTAAATCTCTATTAGAGACGAGTATCTGTTATATAATAATTCTAGGAGATATCAATCTCCAATGAATTGATTACCAATACACGAGAGTAACCGGGGAATATCGAAAGTATACTATGTTGCCTAGGTTAGGTTACCTAGGCAAGACGAGATCTCGGTTACCTATATCACCGAAACTCTGACTTATACGATCGACACAGAAAAAGGAGAATTACGCATATAAATATCTTTACAAGTATAAAATGCTTAAATAGCTTCCATAATTAAACTATTACTGCTATTTAAACCGGGAATGTCGTTCTACTAACTAAATAACACATGCCTAACGAACGACAGCCCCCATGGCGCCTCCGGTAACAGGCCTAGCTCCTAATCACAATAAATTATTCTAATTTCACTGTGAGACAGGAGCTAAAATACACATATTGTAAAGATTCAATACTCAACTTTCCAGAGGCGAAAGAAGCTGGAGATTGCATAATGATAATCCTTGAAAATCGATCGAAAATGTCAGATCAACAGGGAACACCACCGTGCGAATTCGCTACAAAATTAGGAATGTCCGCCATATTGAATATGGCGCTGTTGTGATACTCAATAGTAGTATGGGAACTAGGGTAACCTTGATACGGCTTCCCTTCTAATTCTGCCACTTTCCCCCTCGAAGCGTAAACGCTATTCGGGGTGCAGATTTTTATGTGGCGTGTCAAGAATATGTCCCCTGATATTATGCGATATCCTTGAGAGAAATTTAAGGATATTCGCGCCAGGAGTTGGAATTCTGGAGACCTAAAGGTAAATTCTCTGGGAATATCACTGTAGTCAAATATCCCTTAGGAAGTGACTCTTAGGAACCTTCCATCAGGACGACATGGCTTGAGCCCAAAAATAATACACAAATACCCTGGAATACAAGAAAAAAGAATCACCTAGTAAGGGAAAATCCAAAACTAAAACAGTGTATAAGTGATGGGTAGAAGATTAAGTGGAGAAAGTCGTTAGGCAACAGAGGTAGTTCATTGATTGAGCTAGTATTTTGAAATTTGAAGTTAATAGGTTGCTTGCATGAGTGTGACTACGTATGGAAGAAAATTCCTTTTTATTTAATGTACAACCTGTACGATGACTGACACCTCTATGGGAGTCAATGCGGATCCTCAAGAGACGGTTGGAACAACCAACATAAGTTCCTAAATTACATCTAGGACATTTATATAAATAAACAATTAAGGACCGCATCAAATCTGGTAGAGTATCTTTGAATTTGAACATGCTACCTATGGTTAGTGGATTCTTGAAAACAAACTTGAAATTAACAAAGGGATACAAATTGGAAAGAACTTTCTCAAGTTTACATTAAACATTTTCATAGTCATATATAAATGGTAGAGACACATACATCTGCTTCTTTGGACCTTTTTTGTACTGTGGCTTTCGGAATAAAAAAAGTTATCTAAAAACTGCTTCGTAAGTTTATCAAACAAGTCACATGGATAACAATTCCTAACAAAATATGATTTTAGAAATTCTGTTTCCTTGTGAAACCTACCCCAGTATGAAGAAAGATTTAAAGCTCTGAAAGTCAATGGTCTACAAGAGTTTACTTTAAATTAAAACGGACAGTGACTAAAAAGGTTTAACCCAAGTCCTGTAAAAGTTGGATTTCCAAAAGTGCACCATTATAACGTGAAATCTTAATACCTAAAAAAGAAAGTTGATCATTATGTTACAAGTCTTAAGTAAACTTGAAATTTTTAGGAAATGAGGTTATGTACTCTAAAAACAAAGTGGCTTGATGTCTATCTATGAAAAGAACAGAGGTATCATCGACAAAACGTCTGTAAAATAGGAGTTTAAAGGACACGGCACTGATCCATGAAAAACCTTTCAAAATGGCACATGAATATATTAGCAAAGGTAGGACCCAAGGGAGAACTCATTTACATACCACCAACCTGTTTGTAAACTTAATTATTGAAAATAAAGAATGTTCCAGTAACGACAAGCTCAAGTAGTTTTGTAAAAGCGCTAACGTTGAAACCAATTATGTTTATTGATTTTTGTTTTATGTTAATTTTTTAGCTCCCATGATGGGAAATGTTGTTCCCGAAAGCTTAGCAAATAAATTGTCCAAATGCTAAATTATCTACCATCCTTCGCCTTTCTATTAAATCTCAAGCTTTCTAAAAGCGAAAATGCCATTCATTATATAGTGTGTATATATATATATATATATATATATATATATATATATATATATATATATACACTGTATATATATATATATATATATATATATGTATATATATATATATATATATATATATATATATATATATATATATATATATATATATATATATATATATATATATATATATATACACTGTATATATATATATATATATATATATATATTGTCTCTCTCTCTCTCTCTCTCTCTCTCTCTCTCTCTCTCTCTCTCTGTAATTTGTATAGTAATGACTTTTCAATTGCTTTATTTCGGGTTTTCGAATAATCAATTCATTTGGGTTACCTCTTCATGATGTAAGCCTTCTTCCACTCCCTAGTTATATGAATTCCTCCGACCCTCCTCCCTCTCTTCATTCTAGTCCTCCCCTTATTTACCTCATTCCATTCCTTCACTCCACTCAATCATCATTTAAAGTAATTAGTGAGGGCTTTCGTCGGCTTAATCCACCGCCAGTGGACAGGGTAACTTGCCTAATTATCATATCATTCTGCCAGCGTGTGTTCAGGTTGATATATCGTTCAATTCTCATCGTATAATGTCGTTAATGATTATGTATCTCTTTGTTTCTCTATACCATTCGTTATAAGAATAAAGGTGCTATGATGCAAATTTAAAAGGATGAGGTCATTAGCGCTCCACTCTGTCCACGAACCGATCTTCAAACAGCTTTTCATATATATGAAGGAATAAAAGTCATTAATCCTCGAACGATTATCCGGAACGATATGATGGAGAGTCCTTATTGATCAGTGGAGCAAGTAGTTATCATACACCTCATTATAAAGAGATGTAACTGGGTGTATATTGGTCTCTTACTGAAGTAGATTTGTTCATATAGCTTGATGACTGTTGTCTCGTTTTTTGGTTCTATCACTGAATGAACAGATTTGTCAATGGAATATATTTTATAATAATATAAGCAATAAATGATACTGGATATTATCTGAGTATTAGTTAAGTCATATTTTATGGTAATATACGAGAGGGTGAATGTAAGAAGTACTAACCTTAGGAACTTTGCTTACCGTTATAAAGCTCGGACCAAAGCACCTTCCTTTTTTTGTGGGTGGGTGGGGCGGGGTTGGGGGGGTCATACATATTTTAGTAACCGAGTATGTCATAGGACCAGATGACTAGAAGTCTATATATAGATATAAACATGTCCATATGTGCTTACAATATTAAGTATTATACGATATTGTCTTCTCTTGTCTCCTCCATTTGTTCATCTCGTGATATAGTTTTGACTGAGGCACATGGATGAAATCTGTATAGAATGCTTCAATAGTTGCAATGAAATTTGGATTATCCGAACAAGTGGCATCCTAAAAATCTTGATTAATCAAGTCATAAACTGAAATGAGTTTTAGATCTGTATTTCTCCAGAATTCAAGAGTCAGAAAAGAAATCATAAGACTGCATTTGCATAAAATTAACATCAAAATAACCGCTCGTTAGCGAGATATCAAAAGGACTCGATCTGATCAGCAGTTCTTTATCAAACCGTGGAAGACAAGGAATATTTAAAGTTATCTTCCTCTATATGTTTTTTAACGATAGAGGTTTTAATTCATTTGATTAATTTAGCCTATGTACTACCACCACTTCTACAAGTTGTTCTGGAACAACTCATTAACGTGTTATATTGGTCTTCAGACTGTTTTTTGTTTCATTTTCATAATGTTTTTCAGTTTAATATTAGTAATGTGTGTTTTTTTTTTATTAATATTTACATTGAAGAATAATTAATCAAAGTTTTTTTCCTGTTTCATGTCATTGCATATGACGAATAATTTAAACATATTCTCGAAGAAAGCAACTGCTCAAACGGAAAGAATAAAAAAAAAATCGAAATCATAATTTGAGTAACAATTTCGAAAAAAAAAAAATGAAAAATTAAAAGAAAATTCATCCATCCTTCTAATATATTGCCGTACTTGTCAGACATTCTAACCCTGAGGACAGTACAACGAATAAACTGTATTTATTTATAACTTACTGCATTAACGAAATGAAATTGAGGTTTTAGTTGTCCTTGCCATAATGAGAAATTTTCTCTTTTCGTGTAAACCCTACTCATCATCATGAAGGTTCTGCGTCGATGAATGAAACTTTCTTCACTACAGTTACAGAAATGAGTCAGGATTCATACAAGTACGACTCATACTTTTGTAACAGCCCTGTGTTCTTATCCTTAAAATCGATGTTTTAAGTTTTGTATATGTATGTATGGTTGGAGGACGGGTATATATTTGCCTATACACCCAAATTATTTATTCTTTTTCGGATTATTATTATTATTATTATTATTATTATTATTATTATTATTGTTATTATTATTATTATTATATAAAAATAACAACCATATTCTAATATGTTATCTTCGGGCAACATTATTTTATTTTGTAGTTATCAAATTTATCTATTCAATGTTTAGTTTTTTTAATCTAATGATGTTATTTTTTCCTAGAAAGGTTTTCAATTAATAAGCTTCGATTAACGTTTTGCGCCTGTAAAGAAATTGCAATGCAAACAACCAAATACAAAATTTAATCCTGTTTAGGTGACACATAAGAACCTTTAAATTACTGTAATTTGGATTTTTCAGACAAACTTCAACTTTCATGTTGTAAAAAGCGTATGATGCGGCTTTTTGGAGAAGTTAACCCAATACTGCTTTATTTTCTTGGGTCTGGATTAGAAAACGTTATTGAATTTAATGCCATATTTGGTTTTACAAATAATAATAATAATAATAATAATAATAATAATAATAATAATAATAATAATAATAATAATAATAATAATAATCTGTCGTGACAGTGTTTAGTGCTCATTGTTTTTCGTTTTCGCATCTTTTAACCAATAGATTCGATTGATAACAGTTTCTGTAAATAACACTTGAAAATATAACTAGTTATCAAGTGAATGATAACTTACTGCTACTCTATTCTTAGTTCTAGT
This sequence comes from Palaemon carinicauda, assembly GCF_036898095.1. NCBI lineage: Eukaryota > Metazoa > Arthropoda > Malacostraca > Decapoda > Palaemonidae > Palaemon > Palaemon carinicauda. Next base: position 75,133,790 of record NC_090737.1, read on the forward strand.
TCCCTACTACTGGTTTATCCTGTTGCTTAATTAACTTATTTTCCCCGTAAATTAGTTTCGTGCAATAAGTGGTCAATTTCTTAGGATTATATGATGCTAAATCAGACTTCTCATAACTCAATGAACATATTTTTCTTATTGTAACTCATCATTATTCATCCTCGTGTTACAGGACTTATCGATATCGTAGCACAATTTGAAACGAATATGGACCGTTACTAGATAAATTACATCGCCGTAATTTCATCGTGGTAATTACATCGTGGTAATTACATCGCAAGGTAATTACATCTTATGCATTTCACCGCATTAAAAATACATCGCAATATATCACATCGTCTGTAACTTCATCGTCTTGAATTTTTAAAGATTATAAATTTTTAGTTGTTTTATGCTTTTCATGATTGTCTTTATATTAACCACGAAAATTTTTATTTTAAAAAGGAAAAATAAACATTTAGTATTAAAAGGGTTTTAAATAAGCTTTTAATTTTTTTTTGTTCGGCTTCGAGAACTATTAGCTGTTTGACGCCAGTCTTTTTTTAAATAAACGATAATTGCCCAGTAGATTCCCTCGTAAACTGTTTAAAGAAAATAGATGTATTTTACAAATTATAGTTGCTTTTATGGTTTTATATTAGGATATTTTTAAGAGTTTTATGATAGATTTTAGAACACACACACACACACACACACACACACACATATATATATATATATATATATATATATATATATATATATATATATATATATATATATTTATATATATATATTTTAATTCGGATTTTTATTATAGTTTTTAATTGATTTATTTATTTTTTAACAAACTTTGATATATATTAAATTTAGGTTTAAGCGCTGAATGGCCTTTGCTGCCCAGTGCTTAGCTTTTGAGCCTAAATTTCATAAATTCCTTCATTCATTTTAAAGAAAGAAAAAGAATTCAATTAAAGCTTATTATAACTCTCCTCGGTTTTGTTGACCATTAAAATAAAAACAAGAGGCAAAACGTCATCATTCACGATACCTTGCATTGTGTAGAGTTGATGAAATAAAGGTGTTGTTTTAAACGTCCCATCTGCATACCAGTTGCTTGCACTGGATAATACCTGATGATTTTTCCGAGTCAAAAATATAATAATCCTGTCTGATCCATCATCATTGTCAAAGGGAAGAAATGGCTAATGTGAATGTGTTATCCTATTTTTTTTTTTTTGGGGGGGGGGATGCTTAACTCTAGTAAACTAACTGGATTTGCAGGAACTTGTGCTGCTACATTTCTTGCATTTCGTATATTCCTTCTTAAGTACTGTGGTGTTGGTAGCTGACCTGCAACTGCTTGGGATACTCCTACATACGCTTGGGTTGCAATACAATCTGTCGTTTCTTGAGTTTTTATTGCTTTTTCTTTAGTTATGTTAATCACTTTGCAGCTTCAACACGAGCAATATCTCCTGCATGATTGTGTTCTCCGAGTCGTTTTATAATGGATTCGTTATTTGTATGCACTGTTGCATAACACTTTTTTGTATAAAATTGTTCACATCTTCAAATAGTTTTTTCGCCATTTTTTTTTCTCTTTCACAAATAGATGACTATTGTCAATTAACTCTTTTTTTGTTCCTTGTGCTTACAACATCCTCCAGAGGCATCTTGAAGGGTTTAGTCCGAGTTTTTATCAGATGAAGACAAGCTGCTAAAATAAATGGAAAATTTCCTCTGATAAATTTCTGTTTTAGGAAAAGTCAACAAGCTGGCTGTTTGCGAATAGTTAGATCCCATCAACAACTACAGTATTACAATATTAAATTATACGTTTATGTTTTATTGTTCATTTATTTTTGGCTTTGAGCAGTTTACTTGTTTACTTACCTGACGATGAAATTACAGACGATGTGATATATTGCGATGTATTTATAATGCGGTGAAAATGCATAAGATGTAATTACCACGATGCTATTACTGCGATGAAATTACGGCGATGTAATTACCGGACACCCTTGTGCAGACCTATTGGGGTCATGGCACTGATAAGTGCATTCCCAATCATGGCAGAGAACCAGAGAGTTAATAGCCTTTATATAAAATGTAGTGAAGATATATATATATATATATATATATATATATATATATATATATATATATATATATATATATATATATATATATATAAACTTTCTGGTTCTATATATGCGAGTGCATGTGTGTATATTTTTATGTCCTGTAAACTGTCCTATTATTATCAGGATACTAATGCTTTAGTTATTGTATCATATGTAATAGTGTAACATGAGAGTATACTTTTTTTATGGAGCGTATAGTTTAGCGAAGGATTCCGTATTTTTCCCCGAGATCAGATATAAAAGAAAATAATCTCTCTCTCTCTCTCTCTCTCTCTCTCTCTCTCTCTCTCTCTCTCTCTCTCTCTCTCTCTCTCTCGGGTGATGCTGCATAGTGATAGATTAGCATAATCGTGGTGCACAACAGAAATCTTGTTAGCAATTGCATGAATGAAACATTTTTGTGTGAATTTGAGTGGAACAATTTGAAACTAACCCAGCCTTATTAGTATAATGACCAGAGACCCGTATTCATTTTGGAAGCGATATGAGGAATTCCTAA
>NC_090737.1:75141414-75148914 GCF_036898095.1 Palaemon carinicauda
ATCAATTGCCAGTTTATATACTACCGGTTTTTTTTCGTAAACAAATCCTTATGCAATGGCTCGAAATTATACTCATCTACAGCTACATTTTAATTAACAGCCGACAGTAGTTCATCGAAATGAAATTACGAATCTTATTTTTTTTAAAGTTATATCTTCGATGTGATATCGAATTCATTTTGAACGTTCTATTTTTTTTATCTAGCTTAGAATCATAAATGGTTAAATTGGCTTAGTTACTAACGACTCAATAGAGAATAAAGCTCTACGTTATCATAAAGTTCAATGAAGGATATCGCTTGAAGTATTTCAATGAACATTTATCAGTTGATATGAAATGGTGTCAGTGATATAAGATTACATATCTTCTCTGTACATGAAATTTAAAATCTGGGTCAGCTGTGACATTTAATCAGTTACTTTCAGAGTAAGCGAATGGTTTTTACGTAATGAATTTAAGCAAAATTATTGTTTGATCGAGAGATCTGTACGAGTGGGCCGTTAGGTTATAACTGAAAGGCGAGGTAATCACAGCTAAACTTTATCAAACAGACATCGAGTTTAGATACCAGGACTTGCGAGAAAGAACATACCAAAATTTCAAACAAAATCAAATATGATCTAGAATACTTACTCAGGTTGGTTTGTTTATTAACAATGCAGGAATGAGCGATCGATAAGATAAAAAAGCAAAACCGTTACAGTGTATAAGCGTCTATAAAACACGTGCTGTACAGATAACTATGAATGAAGAAATTAATGTTTGAAGAACTTTCTTCTTATTCCAAATTCTGTTTTTCAATCAATTATTCTACGACGAATAATTTTTTAATTAAATTGTTACATGTTGAACAGGCTGATGAGTCCTTTTATAGTTTATATATAGACGATCTGTTTTATTGTTGTTACTGCTCTTATAATATTTTACTTTGATTGTTCATTACTTCTCATATGGTTTATATTTATTGCCTTATTTCACTTCTCATATAGTTTATATTTTTTGATTTATTTCCTTTCCTCGTTGGGCTCTTTTTCGCTATTGGAGCCCTTGGGTTTATTGCATTCTGCTTTTTCAGCTAGGGTTGTAGCTTGGCAAATAATAATAATAATAATAATAATAATAATAATAATAATAATAATAATAATAATAATAATAATAATAATAATAATAATAATAATAATAATAAGTTTCCCACATATTTCTCAGAATATCCATGTACAAAATCGTATACATTTTGATCTAAAGTTTTTGGACATTGATGTCTAGTTCTAAGGCAATGTCGAGATATTGGAAAGCAATCCATTATCGTTATTGCGTATGAGACCTATACTGAATCACGTTACAACATTAAGCCTGAAATCATAGAAATTCACTTTTTGTGGGTCTGTCCCTTTATTGGTCGCTCCGTCAGCATTTACTGGAAATCTTTTACATTCACCCATTGACAAATAAATTGATTACACCAGCAGTTTTGTTCCCCTCTGTTCTGTTCCTTTCCCATCCACTGAGGGCAGAACAAACGTCCCTGGGATATTAAATGAAGTCCAGCTCAGCTCCTTCTTAAGGTAATCCGATTCCCCTTCGGCCGGATAGCCGCAGGGATCATTTCTATGACTGGGATGTCTCCCGAAACGTGACTAAGAAAGTAGGACCTAATTCAGTAAGCCTGTCACGTTCGGCTAGATTCTGCCCCTCTCCTTCCCCGTACCCTATCACCCAAAGTTCTGTCCACTATCTACTGGCATACGCCACTGATTAACTATCTCTGTCTCTCTCTCTCTCTCTCTCTCTCTCTCTCTCTCTCTCTCTCTCTCTCTCTCTCTCTCTCTCTCTCTCTCTCTCGAAATCTGAATTACTGTGTATTTCATTACATGTGCATCCAACTGTATGTTATTTTTAGTTGTAATATTTATAGACACTAACATACACACATACATACACCATCTTGCCTATTGCGTGCTAGCATGCTCTTTTATCTATTCATATCACGCAGTCATCTTCACGAGGTATATGTATTAATCCGTAGGGAGAACAAGGTGCAATATGAAAGAGAAACTGTAAAGGATAGCCCCTTGGAGACCATTAGTTATACTTTTGTTTTTCCTGTGCGTTTTTTTCCTAGTTATTATTGTCTGTCAAAATCTTATAAGAAATGTTAGAGAAAAAATTTATATAATAATGTAAAAAGAACCACAGGGAAAATGAAAATAGGAAATATAAGATTAAGTCCTGACCAGTTTCGTGATACTTCTTCAGAAGACTGGTTTATTAAATAAGTTTATTTTTTTTACACTTTATATGCTACAGTACACGTACGAACATACATAGAGTTGGCATTCAATAGAAAGGTCTTGATGTGAGTTTTCTAATAAATTTCATCAAATTAGGGTTTGTGTGGCCTTGAAAAAAATTTGCTACATCAGAAGTTTCCTTGAAATCATTACTGGCAGTGAAAGAGTTAATAAAAAATAAATTGTATTGGAAGCCTAAACAAATTTACCAGTCATCTGAAATGACCCTTCCTGGCACGTGGCTAGTGAGAGGTGAACTCCTCCAGAAACACCTGATAACAGCCCAGGTAGCTGGTTTGCGAGTGCCTTACTGTTCTATAAATCTCTCTATGTATGTTCGTAAGTTTACTGTACCATATGAAAGGTGAAGAAACCTTGTTCAATAAATCAGTCCTCTGAAGAAGTATCAAGAAACTAATCAGAACTTAATCTTATATTTCCTATTTACATTTTCCCTATGGTTCTTTTGAATCTGAGCATCACGTTTCCCTGTGATTTTTCCAGTTATATAATAATGTATATAGTATTCAACTCGGTCTGGTTATATATTGCTCTCCGTTTCACAAACCCATCCAAATTTATCATATTTATGTTCCCTTTTCTTTCCTTGCACAGTATATGGGTATTTTCCATTAGTCAGGGTAGCAAGTTGGAAAACAACAGTGAAACAGAGCCAATTTTGCTATTTAAAAGCTTGCTTTCTAAGCAACACTTGTCGTGGGTGTATTATATTTACGAGTTCAGGATCTGGAACCTGTTCGATAAGAAATTGCTCATGAAAGATCGACAGTCATAATTCCATCTTCAGAAACCATTTACTGGACATACCCAGTGCCTCATCACGACAAGACACATCAGATATTTTCTGAAGTTTAGAAATATTTAGTTATTCTTGGGTATCCATACTTCGTCCAAAGACAATTTGTATATATAGCTGGTTGATTTGATTTCTTGATTAGTGCAAATAATGGGAATTTTTAAGTATTTGACGCTGTTAACCGGGAAGATATTTATTTGTTATTGATTACTAAAGTTTGCCATTTAAATTTAATCTCCAAAAATAACCTTCGCTGCCTGATTGCTCGGAATTTGTTATCATGGCAGTAGATGACGTGTTCGAGTACGCTAGATATTTATGCTGGAAGTAATCATCAGTACCCTGGTTTGCAGTTTGGTTTTTACAAAGGCCTTTATTCAGTTGTTAAGAAATTCTTATGACTAGCCTTGATTTTAGTGATGGCTTCGACTATATTAATCACAGGGTACATATTTTACAACTTGAATATATTGAAGTATGTGTTTTTTTCTGAAGAACATTATCAATTCTTTTCTAAGTAAAAGATTGTAAAGAGTAGTTGTTGGTGGAGACTGTAGTGAATATAGGAATGTAATATTTGGTGTTCCATAGGGTAGTGTTTTTCGACCGATTAATTTTCATACTGAATATGGATGATCTGTGGTGTGGCCTTGAAAATAGAATTTTAACTTAGACAAGTATCAATTCCATCCCCTGAATATCAACCTGTGGTTGCTAGAATCTGTAAATAGATATCTAGCTAAACATTGGTGCATGAAGCAAAAAGTTTGGGATGAAGTTGAACCTTACCAAAACTCAGTCTGGTAATGAGTAGGTCAATGACAGCGGCTTCTCGATATCCACATGTTTTATTGATAATGTCTTTTTGTCTGTATATAACCCATTCATGATTTTAGGTGTGATTCTTAATTGTGAATTTACTTTTGAGAAGAGCATCTTGTTTGTTATTCTTCAGTTGCACAAACAGTCGTATCATGTTTTATGTGAACAATGTATCCGGGTAAAATTTTCAAATTCTTTTATTCTGCTTTGTTTTGCATCTTGTTCTCTGTTTGGTCTTCAGCTGCTGAATATACTCTTAATATGTTTTTTAAAAAAATGCTGTAAATTTAGTTCTTTATCCCCAATCGGGAAATGAATCTTTGGCATGGTCTTTCTGTTAGTTCTGTGCATATTGTGTAATATTTTTCATAAATCTAACTGTACTAAGCTTTCAGATCTTCCGAGACCAATCCTTTTAGTACGCAGCGTTAATTATGCAGTTAATTCTAATAGTGTTTCCTTCTATATATTAGTCTAAAAGTTTATCCCAACTGTGGCAAGATTGCAGAAGGATCTTCCTAATCCAGCAGTGTAGTCGATGAAACTTCAGAGTTAAATTTGTTACAAATGTCTTTCAGGTTGACATGTCACATTACAAAGTTTATGCAAGAGTTATCTATTCAACGCTCATATATATATATATATATATATATATATATATATATATATATATATATATATATATATATATATATATATATATATATATATTTGGGAGACGGTTATGTTTTCACCCCAGTTTGTCCTTTTGTCTGTTTGTTTGTGAACAACCTCCTGGCCATAATATTCCTCATAAGGTTATGAAACTTCCTGGGAGTAATTGTTATGTTGAGACGTGGAAGTGATTAAAATTTGAAAGTCCTAAGTCAAAGGTCATGGTCAATGTCGAGCAAAAGGTCGACGAAATTAACCCTAACCTTAACCCTAAGTTCGCTGATGGTTGTCACACAGACTTCAAAGTTGCCTCGACCCCTCTGGTCATACAGGCTAGCAATTTATTGGTATTACTGTCTGGCCTAAGGAAAACATTAAATGGCTCATGGGTCCAAACTAAAGTGAACTGCGCCTGCTGGTGTCGCACAGACTTCAAATACGCCTACGGTATAAATTGATTCCGGGAAAGGCAAGCTGGTTTCGAGAAATAAATGCCGTGGTGGAGGTCTGCTCTTTCAGGGTGCTTTTCTAGTTATTCGATTATTTTCTGAATAATAACTTTGCGATAACTCCTTATTAAATCAAGATAACGGAATAATCTCCATTTAAGGATACTATCTAGAAAAAAAATCTAGGAAATAAGTGGTTATGAAATAATCGTATTTGGAATTCCGAAAATAAAATTATTCTCTAAACCCTTCAGCTGCCTCCATTTTGGTTTTGGTGAACGTAATTCCTCCTAAGTGACTATTTTCAGTAAAGCGTTGTATGTATAACATTCAGCCCAGGTATTGAAAACTATTTTGGCTTCTATACATAGTAATAGTTCACTTTATATAGAGCTGTATTTTCCCTCTGTAGTGATATTTGTATTTCTCTTTCTATTATTTAGATGATTTTTAGAATATTGACTGAAGTTTTGATAAAAAAAAAAAAGATAGCTAGTTATTGAGGTGGGGTAACCATTTTCCTGATCCTCTTTGTTCAAAAAGTCATTAATAATTTTTTAATCCTATATTTACTTTCATCCTTGCCAATAATACATTGAAAACTTCTAAGATTTTTACATCGAGATGAAACCCGTGTAAGGAAAAATATCACAAAAGGGTTTTAAAGTGTCTGGTAGAGGAAAGATAATTGCCGAAAATTACAAGGTAACCCTATCGGGTTAATAGATGTAATAATAAACAGAAAAGACATAAGATAATTTTTTTCTTGTATTCTTTGACACAAGTCTCTCTTCATAGTTTATACATGACAGATCTATTTTAACGTTGTTACTGATCTTAAAACACATTTTTCTCTGATTCATTACTTCTTATATATCGAGTTTATTCATTTCCTTTCTTCACTGGGCTTTTTCCCCTGATGGACATCTAGGCTTCTAATATCCTAACCTTTCCAACTAGAGTTGTAGTTTAGCTGCTAATAATAATAATAATAATAATAATAATAATAATAATAATAATAATAATAATAATAATAATAATAATAATAATTAGTGCGACAGCACTGGATAATTTATGGTCTAATCCGGAAAAAAATATTGAAAAAAGAAATCTATGTTAATTTTCCATTTCAGACAAATAGATGATTAGTTCTGTTGTATAAAACAAGAGATGAAAGATGCCCATAGTCTTTTCTCGGGGCATTTTTTCCCTTTTAATGCATTCTATAGTCTTTTCTCTCTCTATCCCACTGTTTCAAATCTCTTTTATTATTTGTAAAAAAGGAAAGCTATAAATGTGAATCCATGTTGTAATAACGCTTGGCGTAATTAGTAAAATATACACAAAAGGCGAGCGTATCCTCGATACAGTGAGAAAAAATGTTCCTGGGCCCAACAATGGCTGGCGAGCACCAGGCGTTCAATCTTTCAAATGATAAAGATGGCTGGTCTAGTGTTGCTGCATTGTCTTCAACGTCGAGATGTTTTGGCTTTTGTCTAATTTTTATTAGTGTTGACAGCACAAGGCTATTCTTCTTAATTTTGGTCTATATTAAAAGCCGAGGAGCCATTTTTTATTTTCTTCCTTTTTCCTTTGTTGTCGTATACCCATTGTCTTAATAGCACATCTTAATAGCTAGGGTGAAATTGTATTCTATGTCGTAATGTACTATTTATAGAACGCTTATTCTGTTAAGTTGATATTTTCGTCAACGAATGCTCGCAACCAAATATTGAAAATATTGCTATCATTTATCCTTTTTTTTTTTTCATTTACTTACTTTACTTTTTTTTTTCGTGCAAGTACACACGTCGTGAAGCTAAATCGAAAGCTGTGTATTCTCCTTTTCCCCCTGTTCAGTGAGAATCTAACCATACATACGTAAATTTTGATAATAGATGGAGTTACTTGGCTATCCAAGCTTTGATATCAGCCGTCGTGAGTCCGACTTCTCTATATAAAAAAGATCGAGAGTGCATGGTATTATGAATGCAGTTTCAAAGTATATTACCTTTCCTGATGTACTATACTCAACATATTTATTTGATTTTCCCAGTGAAGAATTCTTTTTTTCAGAGGCCAGGTAATTCTATTCAAAACTGAGAACGTCATTCAATGTTTTTTTTCCTGTGAAACGTTCGTCCTCTTCGATTAAGATTCTGAGCGTGATTAAAGTAGACTTACTTCTTCGATGTTATATGTTTTTATTCAAGGTAAATGAGCCTATTTCATAAATGGCCGTTACCTTTATAAGAACAAATTACTATTATATTACGAGGCATATAAGTATTATAAAAAAAAATATGAATTCTGTAAATAGTCATTTTGATAAGATTAATTATTCTTATTACCATTATGTTTATTACTGAAAACATTTGTTTCATTACTGTGTAATTTTATTCTTGCACAAGATGTTATTACTATGTTATTCGGTGATAACATATCTCTTTACATTATTATTTGATA
>NC_090737.1:75153914-75161414 GCF_036898095.1 Palaemon carinicauda
ATTTGACCGTAATATAATGTATTATGTAATTGTTTATTGTTTTTTTTATTGAATTATCACTGCTAACAATGATGAAGTTAATGTAAATGTTAATAATTGGAAACATACATAGTAATTCAAGGTAAAAAATATCCTTTATTACGTCAGCTATTGCACAGTAATGTATATTACAGACACTTTGACAGTAAGGTTCCACTCTATGTTAATATTAATACTCTGTTTCATTTTATAGTAACGGTAATTCTTAGTTCCTTAATCTTTTTATATTTTATATTTTTATAAAACAAGCAAAATTATGGTATATACTATATACCATAATTTTGCTTGTTTTATAAAAATAGATGAATGTCTTTTATTTCATTTATAATGAATCTCATCCTACACCAAACTCTAGAAACAAATGTTTCGTCATCTTCCTCCTGACATTTCTTCGATTTCATTTCGTCTTTTCCATTTACGAATATACGACTAAAATGATAATATCTTTTCCCAATCATGAAACTAAAATAAGTAACTTAGCATATATTCCTTAGTCCTTCCATAGGGATTCATAATTTATTTTGAGATCATTTACCTTAATTTTCAATGTGATACATCCATCTGAAATTAAATTAAATTTTGTGTTTTTGTTTTTATATATAAAAGAGACAAAAACACAACACGAACATACACACATATAACCATAAACAGACGCAATTGTAAGGACATGTCTGAGGCCTCTGTTCTGCAGTGAACCAGTAACGTCTGATGATAATGATATATATATATATATATATATATATATATATATATATATATACACACACACATATATATATATATATATGCGTGTGTGTGTGTGTGTTTTGTGGTTATGTCTCTTTTTTATATATAAAAACAAAAATACAGTGGAATAATTGCTGAGATGAAAGTGGCCGAAAATGAAGTGAGTCCCCGAATACTTACAAGATTATTTTGTAGCATGTGGCATGAAGAGGCAAAACCTGATCAATGGGAGTTAAGAGTGTTGATGAAAATGGCAAAAAAAGGAGACCTGACTGATTGCAATAATTACGGAGGCATCACACCTACATCAGTTGTCAAGAAAATATATATTATGCCTACTTTAAAGAGACTAGACAGAAAGATTGCTAAAAAGTTCCGGGGTGAACATGCAGAATTTAGAAAAGGAAGAAGGTGTACTTACCAAATTTTTGCTTTTAGACTTGTACAGTGATGCGTAGAATATGGAAATACACTTTTGTGGACTATGAAAAGCCTTTAATAGTGTGCACTGTCCAATTTTGTGGAGAGCCCTGCATTATTATGGAATTCCTCTCAAATATTTAAATTTGATTAAGCCTGTTCATGAGTTTAGCAAGTGCAAAGTTAAAGTTAGTGGAGTCCTTCAAATGAATTTCCAGTAAACAGCGGAGTACTCCAAGGAGATGTATTATCTGCTATGTTATTTATCCTCCTCATGGATTTTATAGTGCGTAGAACAGTATGCGATAGTGGAGAAGGATTGGACTAGATTGGTAATAGGAAACTAGATGATCTAGAGTATGCTGAGGACACTGTCCTTATTAGCAGGACACAGCAAGATTTGCAATGCTTGCTTACTTGAATGCATGAAATATTACAGTATGTGGGGCTCAAGATAGATAGAAAAAAGACAGAGATGATGAAAACGGAATATGCAATGGAAGTTGAAATATCATTGGAAGAAGAAGGGATTAATGAGGTAGAATCATTTAAGTAAGTGTTCAGGAACTATAATACAGTATATTTAGAATTGGAGTCTTGTGCAAGATTAAAAAAAAAGTTTATCCAAAAATTGCTAGGTTAAGTAAAATTTAGAAATCAAATCGCCTGAAATTTCACATAAAATTAGGCTATATATCAGTTACAGTATGGGCATGAGTCATAGTATGACAATTATAACAATCTCCAACAGTACTTTCCGACACAAGCAGTCTCGGCCAGATTTTTATGAATTTGTTATCAATCTCTTAGGAAAAGTTAATATTGCTCATGCACTTCACGAGTGCTAGGTTTATGAAATTCTGTTGGAGTATAGCAGAAACTTGCATTGTTCTTTTTAAGTTCTGCAAGTACAGTGTCTAAATATTTACATCTCGATTTTTTATGAAATTTTGTAAAACAAATATATACCTGCAGGTACACTAATGTTTTTATATTTGCGTAAATCTCCTATTTTAATAATTTATTTATTTGTTTTTGATTTAAGTGAATTAGAAACTTTATCTATAAATATGCGAGTATAGCCTATAACGAACACCAAGATATTTGCTTTTCACGTATTTTTTTCAGCATTTGTGTTATTTGTTACATGTAAGGAAGTTTGAGGATATCGACATTTTTATTATTGGGGACACTCGATACTAAATTGCGTATAGACGAAATCTCATATTATTATTCTTGTAGATCATATTGTTGAGGATATAAATGCACTTGTGAATGTGAAGTGGCAAATCTAATATTTTTAAACTACTGCATACGTTTTTCCTGTGGTATTTGGGTAACAATCGTTTTCTTCACTCGGTCACCAACATAGTTGAGAATGGATGACGACTCTCTCGTAGACGATATCTTATTGCTGAATTCAGGTTTTAAACTTTCAAAGCAAAATAAACCCATCACCATGATAAAACACTTTCAGGTATGAAACATAGCTCTCTCTCTCTCTCTCTCTCTCTCTCTCTCTCTCTCTCTCTCTCTCTCTCTCTCTCGTTTTGCATTACATGACATCATGGAAAATTACATGTTTTAGGAGTCCCCTTTTTTTTTAAACATGAGAGCAGTAGCATTGCACTGGACACCTGCGCTTGCTTGCAGACATTTCAGATAGAATTCGGTCACGGTGTTAGTTCCAATCACTACTCGACCGACCTTCACCTCCCTTAGTGGAAAAGAGCAGGCAGACAAATCTCTCTCTCTCTCTCTCTCTCTCTCTCTCTCTCTCTCTCTCTCTCTCTCTCTCTCTCTCTCTCTCTCTCTCGCCATCGTGCGTGCGCTCCAGTGGTATTTTTAATATTTAGATGTAATTTTCTGAGTGAAAGAGAATACCCCAAAATGTCGGGCCTATTCTGACAGGCTACTGGCCGCTGAGTAAAGCGTATTTTAAGTAATATATTCACCAATTTTCCATGCATAACACGAAGGCCTCGCCGCTAATGAATATTAAAACAGATAAGCCCAAATAGAGGACGATATGCCGCTGGATTTTAATGGGTCTTTTCTAGGTATTCTTCGCTGTTTCCGTTTATATCGGCTCGGTCTGAAACTTTATTAATGTTAAGCGGAGCTCTTATTATTATTATTATTATTATTATTATTATTATTATTATTATTGTTGTTGTTGTTGTTGTTGTTTGTGTTGTTGTTAGATTTTTACTATACGCCTCCTAAAAAGTGCTGACTCCCGGTGTTACTCTTTTGATTTTCAATATGGATATATGAATAGAATTATTGGTTCTATACCCTAATCCTTTCAAGTTTAGGCTTAGACATACAGCAGACTAAAAACTACCGTGTATACTTACAGTTTAAGTCAACAAAGCTAATATTTGATTCAAAGGACATTGTTCTTCTCGTTACTGAGGCAACCGTCCTCAACTATAGCTGTTTAAATGTCATGAGGCTATAATAATAATAATAATAATAATAATAATAATAATAATAATAATAATAATAATAATAATAATAATAATAATAATAATAATAATAATAATGTTAGAAATAATAGTAATAGTGATAATATTGATGTTAATCATAATACTTCTCCTCCTCCTCTTTGTTCTCATTATTAACATTCGTCGAATTCAACCTCTGAAGAATTTAGAAGACAAATTACAAAATGAATATGATCGTAACGAATGAAAAATTAGATGTGTTTGTTATGTTATTTTTGACATGGACACATACACACGCACACACACATTCACATACACCCACACTCACACACACACAAACATGTTGTCTTTAATAATTTAGTATAAATTGAATTTCTCGTTAATCTTGACTAAAGCTTGAATTGGCCATGTACTTGGTATTCATGTGGAAAACTTTTGGTCGTAGCTCATACAACTACACCATTGATTTAATAAATGCAAGCTGACAGATTTATGGCTTGGTAGACAGTGGTTTATTGATAATGATAATTATAAAATTGGTAAGAGTAATATTTAAAATGATGATAATAATAATATAGCATTCTAAATCTAGAACATGTAATACTCTATGCTTCCCTTTAATGGTATTATTATTATTATTATTATTATTATTATTATTATTATTATTAATATTATTATTATTATTATTATTATTATTACTAGCTAAGCTACAATCCTGGTAAGAAAATCAGGGTACTATAATCCCAAAGGTTCCAACAGGGATAAACAACCCAGCTAGGAAAGGAAATTAAGGAAATAAATAAACTGCATGAAAAGTAATGAATATAAGATATCTTAAGATCGGTAAAAACGTTAACATAGAATGTTAATATGTAAACTATGAAGAGAGACTTATGTAGTCTCCTTCATGTTAAAAAACATTCACTACAAGTTTGAACTTCGGTCATTTCACCCATTCAACTTCCCGATTTGTGAGATCATTCCACAATCTGGTCACAGCTGAAATAAAACTTCTAGAATACTGTGAAGTAATGAGTCTTTTGATGGAGAGAGCATGACTGTCAGAATTAACTGCATGCCTAGAAATACATCTTGGAAGATCTGAATGCAAAGGATAGTCAGAATTAGGAAAAATCTTACATATCATGCAGTAAGAACGAACTGAAGGACGGTACCAGCGATTAATATCTATGCCAGGAATAAGAAATTTAATATCCTTAAGTCATTCTTGGACATTTTATGATGCTATTTGCATGGGAGAGGTTAAATTACAAATTGACAATATTATCTTTAGATTTTATTTATCATTTGATTCATATTTAAAAGAAAATAAATGTCCTTAATCACTTATATAACTATTTCTTTCTTATGTTAATGGTAATATTTTAATATATCAGCATCGTAAAATAATAGTAAGAGGATCAGTATAATCGGCCAAGGTCTCCCATATAATATTATTTACTCCATATGTGGAAAAAGGTCAAACTATTTGATAACTTTAACTATTAAGTAGGCCTATACCCAAATGATGTTCTTCCGGAAAGTTACATTATATCTAAGCCATATGTATATGTTAATAAAACAATTAATATTCACTCAACCCTATCATAGCCAATTGTTAACGAGGAAATTGAGTTTAATTCAACTAGTTACATTCTTTGATGAGCTAAAATTATTTCCCTCTCTATAATGGTCTTCGTATTCCTACTCAACATAATACTAAATATATTTTCATGCCGCTCATCCAAGCAACTGCGTCATGTGGTACAAACAATGTTACTGTCTATTTTAGTGAAAAGGTAAAAACGAACCTCAACCCTCCTGGTTGCCAGTGGCTACAGGGAAATAATTTCATCTTTCAGCATAGTGACGTGTGGCAGTCAGTGTGGCAGAAGGTTTGAATATGGATAACCTTGAGTTGCTTTCCTTTCAGAAATTTGTTTGCATGTTTCATTGAAGAAAATTAAAATATTTAATTTTACCAGGGGTCGGCTATTTAATTTATATACCAGGAGAGAGAGAGAGAGAGAGAGAGAGAGAGAGAGAGAGAGAGAGAGAGAGAGAGAGAGAGAGAAGGTTGGGTAATCGGCAGTTTCAGAACTTTTTTCGTTCAGAAATTTTATAAAATAAAGGACTTGAATGGTTTCATTTCATTGTTCATTAATATTTGGGAACTCGTATATGTGCATTCCTTTGCTTGTGAAGAAGAAATTCAAAATTTCATCTTCCATTTAGTTTCGTCTGTATTTTCTCTGAACAGTAAAATCAATGAGCATCTCCTAATAGTTATTACGGTGTTCAAATTATCCCTAATTTACGTCTTTTAAGCTGAGAATTAGCCTGGTCGAGGCAGTTTTAGCCAATATTTATGTATACAAACTTAATGATGAATGAAATTGGTTTCGAAATTTGTTTTGACTTTTTTTTTGGTCGATTGCTGAACCCGTAGCTTTTTTTCTATAAGTAAATTCTTTTCTCACCGTTTTACAATCTTTGGAATGATGAGGTAAATTAAATTTTTTTTATACATATCATTTTAAGCCTTTAAAAATAATTTTACTTTCCTTTTTTGGAATACATCTCAACACGGAACACATCTCGACGTATTCCTGATAGCTCTGAAAGATGAGAACCTAATTAATGACAAAGAGCTTTCAAGTAAGGCAGAGAATGTTGAATAAGGAGGGATTCATAACTGCACCGCCAAGTTGACGCCGTTTCTCAGATTCTGGATTTCAGATCTGGAATGTCCGGGCCATTTGTTCTTGCACAGGAATTTGGTCATTAATCTTCACCTCGCTGGAGTTCTCCAATAGGGTAGTTATGACTCGTATGGATGGCCCGGATGTGAATTGGAACGAAAAGGAGAGAAAAGGGTGGGGGAGGGGGGGGGGGGGTAGAGAAATGCCATGTGGTGAAGTCACTTGTTTCGTGGTGAATGACAGAACGATTATTTTCTTTTAAGGAATGTTACGCGGGAAGAGAGCAAAGTCAACTCAGTAACTGTGCTCTGGGTTTTTTTTTTTCCATGAAATACGTAAGTCACAATCAATGTTCATTTCATTTCTCAAAAAAGTATCACACAAGTAATATATTATCCATGGAATTTCAAAGGTGAGATCATGAAAGTAGGGTAATGTGAGAAGACATAATCATTAAATAACAGTTCATGTTGACGAAAAGAATATAGACATATGACAACGTAAATTTCAGAGCATAAAGTATATCCCAAATAACAGGTATCTAGAGTAAGGTCTTGTTCATTAACCATGGCATATAAAGATTATTCTTATTTAATTTAAAATTTTATTCACGTAAATGAAATATGCGTTGATAGGAAGTCTGAGTTTTGATCGTCCCAACAACGAATATTTACTGAACATTGGGACCTATTTGATAATAAAATGATTTTTTCAATCCTTATTTCACTACAGTGTTATTCTAACTCTTTCATAGCCAACGTATTTTTCATGCCCTATACCTAATCATTTGTATTTATCCGCTTTCCTTATTTTGAACTTTGGAAACGTTTTTTAACTATCAAATATCGATACTTTGAAATGATGTCAAAATAAGCCTTGTCGTTTGCATAGCTATTTCCTACTTGAAATTTTTATTTGAGTATATTTACAAAACATTTGTTGGTACAATAAATATTTTTTTGTTGAGGAAGTTATTGTTAAAGTTCTCTGCGTTTATGTGAAAAGTAGGCTAAACTAAACGAAATTCTCTTAGATTATTTATTCTATATAGATTACGTTTCCTTTATTGGGAAAATGGCATTCAAAGTTTGAGGAAAATGTGAACATACAAATACACCCATAGATTTTCTTTTCATTTCCCCTAAGCTCTATCTAGATTTAAT
>NC_090737.1:75163914-75176414 GCF_036898095.1 Palaemon carinicauda
TCTTCTCTCTGGTTTTGGTCCAAAAGGTAAGCCTTGGTGGAAATATGCATGCATAGTCAGTTCTCCTCTGAAAAATGCCCCTGTATAGCTAATGCTGAAGGGAGGATATTAATCTCAGTACATTTTACGAGGGCCACCGAATTGCTTGGAAAATACAATGATTTTGCAGCATGAAAGTGGAGAAGAAAGACTCGGTATTGTATTTCTTCTATTGGTATGTAGGCGAAGTTGTTTGAAAACTTGATTGTAGGAGATATGTAAATATCCATATCCTTTGACGAGGAAAGGGGGATAGATAGATCGAATAGTGTATATTCTGGCGCTGATGGTTGGATTAGTATGAATGAATATGAGGAATGTCTAACTGTCTTCCCATATTAAGTCGATGTTATAGCGGATATTTATATCTTATTCCTTGCACAAGAATAAATTCTGTTACATTTCACATCCAGCCTTTCCGTAATCGGTCTCCAATTTTACCGTTCCTTGATCTCAGGGTAAACTGTGTCAAAATCGTGTCCGTAGCCTATGAGGAAAATGAAAAAGACGAAATAACAGAAAAATGTGAAAGTGAACTACGTAGGGATTTGGAAGGTTTATGTATTTTTGTGGGCTTTGCTCTTTAGCAGAGGAAGTTCGGTTTCTAAAACGGTCGTGCATTAAGCGTGGAAGGCAAATCCAAGTAAGCCTGCGGCATATTTATGTTAGCGCAGAATGGTATCTTCCGGATTGTTTATAAGAGACAAGTATTTTCCAAGAAACCAAAGAGTTTTTGCCTTATGGATATTATCTTTATTGCCTTCCTTTTTCCATTTTATGATCAAATACTTTATTGGGTTTCTGGAAATTTATATATATATATATATATATATATATATATACATATATATTTATATATATATATATATATATATATATATATATATATATATATATATATATATATATATTTTATCGACATGCCTACATGAGATTAAGGTTGGAATAGAAGCATTATCAAATGCACGATCATGTATAAATTGAGAAACCGTAAAATCAAATAGAAACTAGAAGCTTTGATTTATTCCAAATTGAACATCGGTAAATCTGCAAGTAAAGCAGTTCAGAAGCGTTAAACTGGGATAGTGGCAACTATCACCTTAGGAATGAGACATAATGGCACCAGAAGGTTTTTAAAGGCTAATCATGAATGGCAGAGGGAAGGGACATTGGCATCGTCCTTTCAAGCATGATAATGTCCTAGAGACTAACCAAATATACACATGATCAGCGTCCAAGCTAGGACCAAGGAGGGGCAGACAATGGCTGCTGATGACTCGGCAGATAGACTTATAGCCTCCCCAAACCCCCCATCCTTTGCAGCAACCAAAGAAACTAATTAGTTTGAGCGGGACTCGAACTCCAGTCTGGCAATCACCTGTCAAGGACATTACCAACAGGCCACGACAACCACAAATGTGATTTATGATCCACTGAAATGCATCTAGTTCGAAAGCACTTAACTGCCACTTGATCATTTTTACTATGAAGCCGAAGTTTGCTACTAATATGAAGTCAGGGAAACAATATTTCAAGCTTTATAAACGATATGAAAAGGGGTATATGATATTAATACTATCATATCCGTGAATAAGGTTACCATGCAAACAACATCACAGTAATACCATACGTTTTGTCGAAGGTAACACTTAAAGAATATATGATTTATTCCAGTAGTAAAGATTTTACTATTAGATAATATATCACTGATTAAGTGAATGACAGATCAATAATCCCTTGGTTCATTTGGACGTCACTCTCATGCATTATCGTGATCTGCTTGTTATTATGCTTTACATAGATATTTTACATCTAGCAACTGCAAGGTCGAATAAATGAAATAAAGGGGTCGTCGTTTACTTATTGCGCAGGATAATGTTCACGGCCACCAACGATGGCATTAGTAAAGATAAGGCCTAAAATAAAAATTACTGTAAGAAGGTTCTGGGCTCCCATAACCGACTAGTCAGGCGCGACCTATTTGGTAGCTTGAATAAATGATGCGAAGCCCTTTCTTATGTTTAATAATGTCACAAGGCCTCTTATGACTTCCTTCATAACAACTTTACATCAACATTCATACTGCAAAAAAAAAAGAAAAAAAAAAAAAGGGAAGGAACACAAATCTATAAGTGACTTATTCTGAAAAACGTACTATTGCATAACATTACTGTACCTAAGGACCTTTAATATGTGGTAGCCTTTACGCTGGCAGGATGAGCCTAGAATATCAACAGAATTTTAATGTAGAAATAGTATTGAATTTGCACTATGGTACATTTAGGCCTACTATGGACATAATTAAATTTCTTCAATATTTATCAGCAACTATATTGCTTAAAAGTGGACTCAAAGAACACCTGACAGGATTCAAGATGGATGATCCCATCTTTGAAATAAATAAAACTTAACCTGTTCATCACAAAAAAGCCTGTGTGTTTAATATAAGTACTGTTCTTCAATCTATGCAAATTATAACTATGAAACATATTTGAATCGAATATGGCTTTCCATAAAAGTATGGCTAAATCAAACTATTCACAAAATGAAAATACAAATTGTTACCCACACTGCATCCCAAGGTAGGCTGACAAGTATTACAGAGGCAAATCGTAGCATGATACAATACAGCCGGTCTTAAAAATAAAAGAGCTTCATGTAAGTCAATGATATGGTACATTCCAAATTTATATCATCTACTGTATACACTGGGGCACGTCCATATATCCAGGATTCACATCACATATATCCATTCCCAACTGGGCAGAAACCGGTCAACATAACAAGTTCAACAATTCTCCAATCTGCCGCCTTTGGGACTGATGTTCACCTACGGAAAACCTATAAACAATGGCACATTATATTTGCAATTACACTTTTCACAGCTTTCAAAACTAAATAGAAAATACTTATATATTTTTTCCTTAATAATTGTCACATTAAACTCCATTAAATCTCTTTGTAAAACTTAATTCAATTAAATGTGGTGATCGTATTTCCTGCTCAAGATTCTTGAACATTCTACAAGTAAGGAAATCCCTTAACATGATGCAATAAGACATGGATAGGCAATGTTAACATTTTTTTTTCACATTAGTTCACATTCATTAATACCGAAAATAAGGCATACTTTATGGTGAACCTAATAAAAATTTGACATCAAGTTCCATAATAAAACCGTTTCATAAAGCAGTCTACATCAGCAAAAAACTTTTTTTATGAATAAACTCTCTTTACTTTATAAGGAAAATGTAACACCGGACACTTTGGGCATGAGTAAACATAATTATCAATTAACTAAAAGGCTTCCAATATTTAGAATAATTCCCACTGGCACCTGCTGTGTCGCAGGATTCTATAATTACTCCTATTATTATTATTATTATTATTATTATTATTATTATTATTATTATTATTATTATTATTATTATTATTATTATTATTATTATTATTGCTAGGTAAATTACAACCCTAGTTAAAAAAACAAGATGCTATAAGACAAAGGGCTCCAAAAAGGAATAATAGGAAAGGAAATAAAGAAATAGATAAACAATATAAAACGAAACGAATACCGAATATGAAAGGTTTTAGGATCGGTAACAATGTTAAAGTAGATCATGCGTCAGCTTGTTCATCATAAAAACATTCGCTACAGGTTTCAACAGCTGAAGTTCCACCAATTCAAATACCTGATTGGGAAGATCATACCACAATGTGGTCACAGCTGAAGTAAGACTTCTAGAATACTGTGAAGTATTAAGCCTTATGATGGAGAAAGCAAGTCTGTTGGAATTTACTGTATACCTTGTACTGCGTACAGGATGGTACAGTCTTGGAAGCATTGAATGCAAAGGATGGTCAGAATTATGAAAAATTTTATGCAACATGAATTAAGAACTAATTGAAAGATGGTGCCAAAGATTGATATATAGATCAGGAATACGAAATTTAATAGATCACAAGATTTTGTCCAACAAATTAAAATAAGAATCAGCAGCTAAAGACCAGACAGGATAACAATACTCGAAATAACGCAGTAGGAAAGAGTTAAAACACTTCTTCAGAATAGAGTGATCACCAAAAATCGTTAAAGACTTCCTCAATAAGTTTTTTTTTTTTTTTTTTTTCAAAATAGGGATGAAACAGGCCGAATTTGTTTCTGAAAAGTAAATTTGCAATCAAGAATCACCCCTAAAATTTTAAAAGAATTCAATGCAGTTAAAGAAACACTGTCAATGTTGAGATATGGATGACGAGGAGTCACTGTCCTTGGCCTACTTGCAATATTACATTGATATTTGTTAAGGTATAACTTTATGCCCCAAATCTTACATCTTGCATTAATTTTAGCTAGATCTCTATAAAGGGATTCACCAACCCCAGATCTACATTCAGGAGATGGAGTTGAGAGAAAGAGCTTGTTTACTAGGCCAAACCACTTATGTGTATATAGTATGAAAAGTAATGAGTTAAGAACACTACCCTGAGGAACACCAGATATCACAATCCTCTACTCAACTATGTTGCCCATCAACAACTACTCTTAACGATCTATTATTGAAAAATCAATAATGTTTGAGTTCGAAGACAAGGACCTTACGATTAACACTGCCTAATGCAGCTATAAAATTAAGCCCAATCATACGTACTTCCTGACCACAATCAAACGATTTCTCTTAGTTCTAACTGTCTTACCATCTCTATCATAAGGCTCAGTACTACACAATATTCTAGAAGTGTTATCCCAGGTGTGACAGGGCAGTTGAATTGGTGGAAGTTCACAAGGTCAAACTTGCAGCGAATGTTTTTATGTTGAACAGGCTGATATGTGTCTCTCTTCATAGTGTATATATGGCATACGTAATTTAACGTTGCTAATCTTAAGATATCTTATATTCTTTATTCATTAATTTTCATATAGTTTATGTATTTTCTCATTTCCCTTCCTCACTTGACTATTTTACCATCCTGCCTTCTCAACTATGTTTGTAGCTTGGCCAATAATAATAATAATAATAATAATAATAATAATAATAATAATAATAACAATGTTACGTAAGGCTGTGCCCCACAAACGAGAATAAAAAGAAAAGGGAAACGAGAAATGGACATGACCTAAAGGGTTCTGAAGACAGGCCAAGAGAACAACGAAAGATGTCTAAGGATCGAGTCGTTCAAACACGTGCACACTCTGAGGTCAGGTTCAATACTGCTAAAGTCTACGCACTCTGGGTAGCCCGAAACTTACTTTCTTTTTTTTTTTTTTTTTTTTTTTCAGAATTTATATTCTTGCAGTCACACACACAACGGTACTAAAACTACTCAAAGAAATGTTGAGGCATCTGTTTTAATATCCTGTACTCAAGGTCATGATTTAAATGTAAGCCATGTTCTGTTTTCCAGTAACCCTGTATTATTTGCTTTTCTTAAATCTAGCCTTTTACGGATCCCCGTTCTCGTGTATAAATACAATATCCCTGTACATATATTTTCATTGGGTGTTTGGTGATGTAACCAATGCGACGAAAGTAACAACTCTAGAGGTTTTTTTCGGGGTTTTAGGCTAATACAGTATTTATGGTCATCATGTCTCAACTGTCGAGATTTCTACACATAATAGACGCCACGCGTAAATTTTGCCCCAAGTTCCCCTTCTTATTTTATTTTTGGAGGGACTTTCGAAACGCCATGGTGAAAGCCCATTCGACTAAACTTCGACGAAGATTTCTTCTTCGTTATTTGGAGGAACATGTAATCCTTAAGTCGTCACACCCAGCACGACTAGAATGAGAAAGAAGATCCTTTCAGCTATTGTTTGCGTATTATCCCTGAGATAAAGACGTAGAAATTACCTGAAATTACAGTTCAAGAATTTGTGTACGGTGGGGCAAACTTTTATGCCTGATAATCCTTTACTTTGGAAATCAGCGTTGTCGAATGTCATCTAACCCGGCTTAGAAAGAAATTACTTAGTTTGAGTAACGATATAGAAAAAAAAAATCATCTACTGATACCGGCAAGTGACTGGAACTAGAGTTCCCAGGATAATTGTGTCGTGACTTTATAAAAAAAATGTATTTTGTGAAGTAAAAAAAAAAAATATATTATTGCCTATCATTTTCAATAAATAAACAACTCCATAGCGTTAATATTGCTTCTGCATTTGTTGGTGTGGAAAAGAAAACATGAAAATTCATGAAACTGATATTGACATTACAAAATGCCTAATTTATCTGTAATGGGGTCTACAAGCTCCTGTGATATCGCAAAACATTTTATGACAGCCTTAGAATATTTAAAAGATAATAGTGATTTGTATAAAAAGCCAACAAGAAAAATTAAATATTTTGGTTATGTACAAAACTACTGTACATATTCAGAAAGAAATTTACTTACTTCCGTCCAATGTTTCTATATATTTAAAGGTAGGAGGTAATCCCCTAGATGAAGTTATCATAAATCCTAATACAAGACTTTAAATCAGTTCTAAAGCAGAGAAATCTTTGATTGAATCTTTAATATATATGAGAGCATCATCGCCCTATTTATACGGTTTGATTAAAACCTATAATACCAAATAGTACAACAGGATCTATCTATTATAAATTATCCAAATATCTACTAAAATTACTCTCTGTCATTTTAGGCTTCATTTCACATTTACTTAAAAAAATAGTTGATCTTTGGGATGATTTACAAAATATAAACAAACGTTTTAGCCTGAGATAATCAGGTTTAGTCTGACTTCATTGTTCACAAAAGGAACCGTTGATAACTCATTGAATTTCCCAGTTGGGATTTTAGATTCCTCTGAGTTACCATTGCTAATCAATACTTTTATTGAATTAATTTTTCTTGTGTATTAAAAAGTGTAGGTTTAGCTTTAAGGGAAATTTTTATGAATAAGTGTTTAGCATGGGTATGGGTGATCTTTTACCCACTCTTTTATCCAGCAGATATACTGTATGGAGGTTTTTCTTAGGCTAGATTGATACCTTTAGTTTAATCTTCTCAAATTGTTTGGAATTACTGTATTAATGTTCTGGGTACTGTAGGATGAAATTTTAATCTTAAGGGTTTTGTTACCTTCATTTATTCATTGGTTTCACTGACAGTCTTTATTGTGGAAAGAAGAAAATAATAATATCTTATTTTTAGACACTGGTTGTCAGAACAAGCCGATAGATTTAGATCTTCAGTATTTTGAAAGCCAACTAATAACATACCATACACAGTATATATATTTCTATTTATGCCATTTAAAAAATGTAAAGTATTATGTATTTATACCATAGGACACTAAAAGTATGCAGCCCTGGGTACACATAAGATGAGTTCACCAGTATTTAATAAATTGCCTCTAATAGATCTAGGGAAGTATTTTATAGGGTTCAGTTAGAGAAAATAGAAGCAATGATTAACACACTTTGTTTACTATTTCATTTATGATTTTTAGAGATTATTCCCCCTTTGAAAACAACATATAAGTTTAGTTTTTAAGTAGAGTTTCACATCGGAAAACATGTTTATTTAAGATAACTCTGGAAATGGAAGTAATGTAGTATATATATTATTAGAATGAAATTCATTTTATACTCGCCAAAAATTAGAAGCCATGTCTGTCAGAACAAAACGGCATAAGATGGCTGCCTCGGGTGTTCATTAATAATGCTTTGATTGCTATTTGACATAGCTTAGGTCACATAATCAGGAATCAATTTAAAAACATTCTGTAACCAGCATAACAATTTAAATCTTTAGTCTAGTATTCCGGTATTTCTTGTTTTCTCAAATACAGCTTATCTGCAATCATCAAGAAATTGAGTATTAGGAATCCCCATTTTTCAAGTATGAATACACTATTTTTGTATGTTTATTCTCATTGTACATCCAATGATTTCACTAATGAGATGAAAGTACTATTTTCAAACAAGTCTTTTAACTTTTCCTTTCGTGGCTATATTCCATATTTTCTGCTCAGGACGTGCCGATGCTCTGATTACTACACACACTCCCACGCACACGTGTATATATATATATATATATATATATATATATATATATATATATATATATATATATATATATATACATATATATATATATATATATATATATTTATATATATGAGTGTGTGTGTGTGTTTATTTGTGTGTGCCAAACACGTTGAATGTATTAGCTTGATGTTATGGAGAAGTCCTCTCCACTTCAGAGGACATAAAAGCATGCCCATGAATATTTTAAAAAAAATCGATTAAAATCACGCACAAACACACACACCCACATGCACACACACATATATATATATAGGTTTATATATATATATATATATATATATATATATATATATATACATATACATATATATATATATATATATATATATATATACTGAATATATATATACATATAAATATGTATGTATGTATGTATGTATATATATATATATATATATATATATATATATATATATATATATATATATATCATCATCATCATCATCATCATCATCATCATCATCATCATCCTCTCCTACGCCTATTGATGGAAAGGGCCTTGGTTAGATTTCGCCGGTCCTCTCTATCTTGAGCTTTTAATTCAATACTTATCCATTCATCATCTCCTACTTCACGCTTCATACTCCTCAGCAATGTAGATCTGGGTCTTCCAACTCTTTTGGTGCCTTGTAGAGCCCAGCAGAACGTTTGGTGAGCTAATCTCTCTTGGGGAGTGCGAAGAGCATGTCCAAACCATCTCCATTTACCCCTCATCATGATATCCCCACATGGCACTCGAGTAGTCTCTTTTATAGTTACATTTCTAATCCTGTCCCGCCATTTAACTCCCAATATCCTTCTGAGGGCTTTTTTTTCTCAAATCTACTATATCTATTCGAGATTATTTCATTGTCATACCATGACTCATGTCCAAAGGAGAACACCTATCTCACTATGCTGATACATAGTCTGATTTTTATATGTAATTTCAGGCGATTAGATTTCCAAATTTTACTTAACCTAGCCATTGTCTGATTTTATTTTTTCAATCTTTCACTATACTCTAATTATAAAGACCCTGTATTGGAGGTCATAGTTCCTAAATATTTAAATGATTCTACGTCTTTAATACTTTCTCCTTCCAATGATATTTCATCTTCCATTGCATACTCCGTTCTCATCATCTGTCTTTCTTCTATTTATCTTCAGCCCCACCTCGTGTGATATTTCATGCATTCTGGTAAGCAAGCACTGCAAATCGTATGGCGTTCTGCTAACAAGGGCAGCAACATCAGCATACTCTAGGTCTACTAAATTCCTATCACCAATCCAGTTCAATCCTTCTCCACCATCGCCGACTTCTCTACACATTACATAATCCATGAGGAGGATAAACAGCATAGGTGACAACACATTCCCTTATAGTACTCCTATGTTCGCTGGAAATTCATTTGATAGGACTCCATTAACATTTACTTGCTATGCTCATTAACAGACTTAATCAAATTTACATATTTAAGAGGAATTTCATGTTAACGCAGGACTCTCCATAAAATTGGCCAGAGTACACTATCAAAGACATTTTCATAGTCCACAAATGCCATCAAAAGGGGATTTCTATATTTCATGCATTGCTGTACATCTTGCCTGAAAATGAAAATTTGGTCAGTGCGACTTCTACCTTTTCTAAATCCTGCTTGTTCATCTCTCAGCTTTTCGTCAATCTTTCTCTACAGTCTTTAGAATAAGCATACTATCTATTTTCATAACAACTTACGTAAGTGTTATTCTTCCATAATTATTGATATCAATCAGGTGTCCTTTTTTTTTTGTAATTTTCACCAACAATCCTAACTCCCATTCATCAAGTTTGGCCTCTTCATGCCACAGTCTACAAAATAATCTTGTAAGTACTCTGGGAGTCCCTTCATTTTCGGCCAGTATCATCTCGGCAGTTATTCCATCATATCCAGGGGTTTTCCATCTCTTTAGTGTTTTGACGATAGCTTCAACTTCAAACACTCTGAATTTATTCAAAGGCACATTAAGGTCTTCATCAGTTTCAGGTATATCAATCAGATTATTCCTTTCATATCTCCAATTTCTTCACCTTCTGCTTTTATAACAGATCCATCTCTCTTTTTGATAGGTATATGTTTCTTCTTCTTCTTTGCCCCCATATACATTTCATTAATAATTCTATGAGTAATTCTTACACCATAGCCACTTCTTGAATTCATAGCTTTGTCAGCCTCATCTGCTTTACTATCTAAATATTCTCTCCTGTCATTCCTAGCTTTTCTTTTGACCTCACTATCAATACTGGAATACTTTGCATGCTCTATCTTGTAATTTTCATTAGTTCCTTGAAAACCTTCAACAATCAATTTTTGTTTTTGTCTGCTTTTTATAGTATCACAAGTATCATTTGATATCCATGGCTTTTTCCTTATAACTGCGTGTCCCAAGACTTACCTACCAACTGACTGATATATGTTCTTAATATCACACCATTCTTCATCTCTTAAAGTCTCTAAGACTGCAAATCGATCCCTACATTCAATTGTAAATGTTTCTTAGTGCTCTTCTTCTAAAAGTTTAGTTGTATCAAACCTATATATTCTATCCCCCATTCTGTTGGGTGCTTTCAGTTTTAATTTCACTGTGGTAATTGGAGCTGGTGATCATTACCAATATCTGCACCTCTATAGCTTCTTACATTTCCCAGAGTCCTCCTTCTCTCTTTATGAATGACAATGTGATCGATTTGATTTTGGTAATTAACACACGGTGAAGTCCATGTATTTTGTGGATGTTCTTCTGTTGAAAAAGAGTACCTCCAATGACAGGATTGTTTGCTAAACAGAAGCTTAAAAAATGCGCTCCTTTTTCATTTGCAACTTCCCCAAGACCCTCTACACCCATCATATTCTTTATCCCTTGATTATTCGTTCTCACTTTAGCATTGAAGTCGCCAATCACAATTTTCATATCTCCCTCTGGGATCTCATCTATTACACTCTGCAGTTCTTCATATTATTAATCTTTCCTTTCTTCAGGGGAATCATTTGTTGGGGCATAGGAAACTATAATAATCATGATGCACTGCTTTGGTTTGAACTTTGCTAGTAAAAATCTACTATTTACCGCTCTCCACTCGGTTAATGCCTTTTCTGCTCTTGTTGTCATCATCACTTTTACTCCTTCTCTTCCAACTCCATCTGATCTTCTTGGGTAGATATATATATTGCATTGGTCTGAAGTTTCCTTATCAATCACTTTACAATGTGTTTCACTTAAGGCCAGGATATTTGAATTATATTTCATAAATTCACTCTGCACGTGCTGTAACTTCCCTATCTGATTCATAGTTTTAACATTCCAATCACCTATTTTCTATTTTTTTAGTATATATAAACCGGGAGATTTATAGCACCATGGTACGCCCGGGAAAGCAGGCCATTCTTTCATCTTTTCTTTCCACGACTGACTAAATTCATAGAGGATTCATTGGTTATATATATCAAAGGATAGCCAGTTCCTTGTGTTGCGCAATGCCTATCTAACTAAAGCAAGTGACCCCTGCTGGTCTATACTAATTCCAGTAAGATCAACCGCCAGGCATCAAGAGTAAAAGCCGAAGAGACATTTCGTCCATCGCCTTAAACTCCATCCGTCACAAAGCTACCAGTGACTTCCTCGAGATTTAGGGAGGCATTTCTTCACACCCATAGCTGTCATTACTCCACCAAGTTGCTCATCTACTTACACGAGTATAACCGTTGACAAACATGATTTGCTATTATATACAGCCTAGGATTGTTGTAGAAATATGAATATATATATATATATATATATATATATATATATATATATATATATATATATACATATATATATATATATATATATATATATATATATACACACACATATATATATATATATATATATATATATATATGTGTGTGTGTGTGTGTGTGTGTAATTTTTGCATAATCAGACGTGTTTTTCATATTTCAAATAAGCTTTATATTTTAATATATTAATGTCTGGATCCTCTTACCGACCTGAGGATCAGAGTCTCGAGGGGAAATCACTCAAAGACTAGTATCAAACCGGCCGGGACTCGAGCCCTGGTCCAAGAGGCTTGTATTACAGTGACCGTACCATTTAGCCACAAGCCTCCTGGACCAGGGTTCGAATCCTGGCCTTTCAGATGCTCTTGTCTATAAGTGATTTCGCCTCGAGATTCTAATCCTAAGGTCGGTAAGAGAATCCAGACATTAATGTATTAAAATATATGGCTTATTTGAGATATATAAACATACATACATATATATATATATATATATATATATATATATATATATAAATTATATATATATACATACATATATATATATCTATATATATATATGTATATATATATATATATATATATATATATATATATATATTTAT
>NC_090737.1:75178914-75181414 GCF_036898095.1 Palaemon carinicauda
ACACAAATTTCATTGATAAAATAAATTCATAATATAATACAATACATATAAACACAAATTATGCGCTACAACACGCAAATACTCAAATACTGAATACTCGTCAAAGGTTGCCACTAATTTTTTTAGCCTATTATTTAAATCACGGTATTTTTTGGAACTCTTCATATTTGTACTTCCTGCTCTTCTTACCGCCATATGAATGTCTTGCAAATCCTGCTATCTTTTTAGAGCGTCTAAGAACTTCCATATTGTAGGATGATGAGATGACATTAGCTGTAAAAAAAAAAGTCCTTTGCCATCCTTCAAGAGCGTTGTTAGCCCTAAGCAAAACAGTAGTGACTCGAAACAAGACTACATAATTATTTCAAACATAGGACCATGTCGATGGCGTCTTGAATGACGATCAATCCATGAATCTTCAAAATAATCTAAAACAGGATTTACAATTGAAGGATATAATTTTAATCCAATAATGCTTCAAATGATTCAGTAACTTTGTCTAGGGGGCAAAGACTAGGGCGACCATTTGAATCTGTATCGTATCTTTTTTTTTTTTTAGACCACAATCACATATCTTTCAAATAATAATAAGTTCGTATAATTGTCTTACCAAATAACTTTCTCTCGAGCACGTTTCCATTCGAAGCGCTGTTTTTCGAATAATAGTTTTCGATTAATTGTTTTCGAATATTTTTCATGATATGATATATACAATATTTATATATATATAATATATATATATATATATATATATATATATATATATACACAGTATATATATAATAATAATTTGATCACTATAAGATCCAATTGGAATTCTTTTCATGATAAATACTTCAGTAATTATTATTATAATATTAAAATGATATGTATGTATAAAGTATATTACATATATATATATATATATATATATATATATATATATATATATATATATATATATATATATAATATACATATAATTTGATCACTAACAAATCTATCTATCTATCTATCTATCTATATATATATATATATATATATATATATATATATATATATATATATATATATATATATATATATATATATATACCGTATTTCCCGTGTCATAAGACGCTACAAGTGGTAAGACGCACCCTTAAATTGGCAAGGAATTTTTAGAAAAAAAATTGAGGATTTTAAAAACTTCTTAGCACAAATCCCCAGTCACCGGCTCTAGCGTGATTATTGTCTTGCACAGTAACTTTTCTTATTTTGGATGAATTATAAAATGTTTAAGTTAATAGTTATTAGCTGTATACCGATTATCCCAATTTCATTACATATTCATATAAGAAACCACTGAACAAATCGTGGTTTCCACCACAACTACACTTTTAGTCAGAATGTTTGGTGTTTCAAGTGTTGTTTACATGAAGTCAGCGTTGCCAAAGGTGCATAAAATTTTGTTAAAGAGGTAAAATTCTAGTACTATTTCCAAAATTCCTCATATGGCCTATAAATTTTCTCACAAAATGTAATTATTGATTAGAGAAATCTAGACATTCTTTTAGGTGGAATAATTTTCCTACTGTTTATGTGATTCTAGGTCCAGTTACTTTTCTGCAAATTGGTAATACTGCAATTGGCAAATAAAGTTTTTTTTCCAAGGTCGTATCCAGCAAACGTCTGTTTGTATTATTTCGTAACTCGGGCAACAAAGTCACTATCAATATATTGCTTCATTACAAAATATCAACAAAAAATAAGAAAATAGATATATACTGCATAAACAACTAATATATCATAGCGTCGTCTGCTATGAGACCATTAAGGGTACCTGACACTTGCACGCATTCGTGGCACGCACTGGCACGCATTGATGCGCGAACTCGCGTGAACGAGTCGTGAAATTGTCGTGAACAGTGCGGGAACGATGCGTGGCATGCGTGCCATGCGTGCCCAGAACTTTGAAATGTTTAAAGTTTGTGGCACGCATTGGCACGCACAAAATAGTCATGAAATAGTCGTGAACGATGCGCGAACTGGAGTGAACTGGAGTGAACAGTGCGGGAACTGGCGTGAACTGGAGTGAATGATGCGGGAAGTGGCGTGAACTTTATAATGAAGAGAAAAAAAAGGAAACGAAGAAATTAATGAAAAGGAAAGAAAAATAAACCTAATAAATTTTTATATTTGCTGTTTTAATGTGAAAAAAAATGATATCTTATTTCAAACTATTCCTATAAATTTATAATGAAGAGAAACAAAAAGGAAACGAAAAAATTAATGAAAAGGAAAGAAAAATAAACCTAATAAATTTTTATATTTGCTGTTTTAATGTGAAAAAAAAATTATATCTTATTTCAAACTATTTCTAAAACTTTATAATGAAGAGACAAAAAGGAAACGAAAAAATTATTGAAAAGGAAAGAAAAATATAAACCTAACAATTGTTTATATTTGCTTTTTGAATGTAAAAATAAAATGATGTCTCATTTCATGCACACAATTATTTTCCTCTATTACCAATCAAGAG
>NC_090737.1:75186414-75203914 GCF_036898095.1 Palaemon carinicauda
CGCAACTTCTGCAGCACGTTTTGATGTGAGAGGTCTCAATTCACAGAACTTTGTAAGATGATCTTGGTAGACTATTATCCACTTATAGTTGCCTTGCTTCATCGCCTGCATGTCTACAAGGTCAACTTGTGATCTGGAGCCAAAGTTATTTGTCAGAATAGGTCGAACAACAGTCCCTTTGGTTGTTGGTCGCTTACGTTTACGCTGACATTCGATGCACAGTGATTTGTAAATAGATATTGCATCATGGGTAATGTTGGCATACTTTTTAGATAATTACTTCACCATCTTATCGCGGCCTCCGTGGCCAGGTGCAATATGAGCACGCTTAATAATGTCGAATGTATCCTCCAATGTAGCAAAATAGATAGGATCTTCATTGGCAGTCCGTCTTCTAATCAACTTGAGAACATCCCCACACTTGAGGATCTCATACTTCTTCAGAAGGTGATATTCATGAGGTGTCTTTTTGCCTGACTTGTCAATTTCTGTCAGTTCTGAAATAATTTCATTATACTGTTCTTTTGGAAGCAAGACAGATTTTTTTCCTTCACTTCTTTGGAATAATTCTTCCCGAAAATGTGTTTCTAAATCACGCTCAGTTGGATGTGCCATGGTGTTGACAGTAGGAGGGATGGCATATGACTGGTGAGTTAAACTTTGCTTGACCTTGTAGTGTTGAGGGGGTGGTATAGCACCGAGGTTGGAAGGTGGTAATTAGAGGGACTCCTACCATGGTTTGCTAGTTCACTGGTTTACATTGTGTTTACATTCAAGTTTACATTGTGAAAACAAGGCTTTGTTTATTGTTTCAGATATTTATTTCATTGTTCTTTCATACCAAACACGATTCAGGAAATCTGTATAATAATAAGGCCGAATAATCAGGGAATATGTATATTCACTAAAAATTTCAGGTAATATACATATCCTCTGAGTGAATCAGACATTATGCACATTCCCTGAAAATATCAGAGAATATATATATTCCCTGATTATACAGATTCACTGTAACATATATATATATATATATATATATATATATATATATATATATATATATATATACATACATCAGTGAAAGTATACGCAAACTATATTTTCATTGTTAATTATGTCGTTAGTCTTGTTCTTTCAGTAAGTTGGGTAATTTTTAATCATATATTTTATGTCTTGTTAATCTATCATTAACATTTTTTCTTAAAACATTTTATTCACAGTATATATATATATATATATATATATATATATATATATGTGTGTGTGTGTGTGTGTGTGTGTGTGCGTGTGTGTGTATACATTTTTATCTCCTACTGAGATTGAACCCTAGCCCCGTCAAATAGAAGGCAAGGTCGCTACCAATCTTGCCACCAGAGGCTCAAAGAGGTTAGAACCTAAGTACTAACTGCACTTCAGGATTTACCTGGTGAGACATCAATCTCATGCTAGAGAGTTTTTCCCTACTTCCTGACTCACCAGGTGACACAGTTGATAGCTTTTAATTCGAATTACCCCTAAATGAGCCAATATGGATTGTAATCAGCACTATATCGTGCTCAAATAGAAATAAATTTCTCTCTCATACTGGGTTCGATCCTAGTATGAGATGGAAATTTATTTCTATTTTAGCACGATATTAACAAACATAAAATATCTGGAAATATCTTACATCAAAGAAATGTGGCCTTCAAGAATCCCATCCAGACCTGCAGCTGTCATGATCATTCAGAAAAGTGGGATCCTTATCGAAATCAATTTAAAGACAATGATTAAGAACTTTAAAGACTCCGCTTTTCTTTTTTATCCTAATTATTCCACATCATTGGTAATATTTTATGTAATAACTATCTGTTATAAGAGTTAATTTTTTATTGAATTATTTAAATAGTTTTACAAGAATTTCGTACTTTGATTTTAAAGAATCGTTGACAATGATTTTGACTTATTTTGTCTTTATATGATATTCCATGATTTAACTTGATTTGAGATGCTCTAATCATCATCTTACTTGCTTAGAGAGTGTTTGTTTATTATAATGTTCTCGCAATCAAAGTTGAAGTCATTCAGCCATAGTGTTTTAAATTTACATATGACATTGTATTAGTATGTTTTATTGAATTATTATCTCCCTTAACGTCTGCTAATACTTATTTTGAACTACATCGAGAAGTGTCGACATTTTATCGAATCTAATTCCAAAGGGTCTGTCCATCAAGGGGATCTCTTCCCCTTCAGCTTCCCATCATGAGATGCTTCTTATCACGTTCTCCATTAGCTCTTGATTCAATTTGATTCCTGAAGTTATTAATGAAGTTTCTTCCATATCCTCCGGATTAACGCCGAAGGGAATTACTCCCAGCGCTGCCTTTCAGGGAGATTCTTTATTTTCCTTCAGTCTTTTTTATTCTAATCATCTTTATTACCCCCATGTCTCCTTTCTGGTTGTTCTTTGAATTTATTTTCCTTATTACCTATTTTCTTGCATAGGTGAGGAATAGCTTCTATACTTTTCCTCTTATCAAGGTTATTTTTCTTATTTTCTCTCAACCTCTCTGCCTTCCGTCAATAACATCAATTAGGACTTTTTCTTATTCTTTTCTTTTAGCGATACTGTCATTACCGGACCTTTCCTCTTTCCCCCTAATGATGTTTTCTTCTTTCGTTCTCTCAGGGGTGGTGTCCTTTTTCTACTGGATTAATTTTCTTTTATGTCTTTTAACTATACTTCCACAAGAGAACCTTTTCAATGATTCCCGGCTTCCCTCCTTTTTCCCCGAATGATTATACAGAAATCCCTTTGGCTTTCGTAAAAGGGGTTGACCTTTTATTCATGTTCATTTGTCTGTGTGCTTTCGTTTACCAAAATGCAGGCACACGCCATCCGTATTAATGAATTTAGCATGCCCATCATTAATGTTTTTGTGCATATATTCATATATTTGTTTGTTTACACCCATCTCTTTCATAGGGAGTGGATTCTAGACGAGTATAAACATCTGGTTTCCCAGAAAGTATCTAGTGGTGAAGTTG
This sequence comes from Palaemon carinicauda, assembly GCF_036898095.1. Taxonomy (NCBI): domain Eukaryota; kingdom Metazoa; phylum Arthropoda; class Malacostraca; order Decapoda; family Palaemonidae; genus Palaemon; species Palaemon carinicauda. The sequence goes on from NC_090737.1 coordinate 75,189,445, forward strand.
CAAACTATGTTTTTTTTTTTCCAAACCATTTGCAGCTCAGCGATTCAATGACCAAGACCAATATCAAACACGTTCCCAAAAATCATCAGTCGTGTATTGTATCACTCGATCATGAGACTGATTTACCTTTTCAGTAAAGATTATGAAAATGAAGAAAAACCATTATATATATATATATATATATATATATATATATGATAAATTTTTGCACATTTAAACGTGTTTTTTTCATATTTCAAATAAGCCATATATATTGATACATTAAAGTCTGGATTCTCTTAACGACCTCGGGATCGGAGCCCCTGGCGGAATCACCTAAAGACTATAATATCAGACCGGCCGGGATTTGAACCCTCGTCCAAGATATCTGTATGCCAGTGACCATACCACTCAGGTATGAGTGGTATGGTCACTGGCATACAGATATCCTGGACGAGGGTTCAAATCCCGGCCGGTCTGATATTATAGTCTTTGGGTGATTCCGCCAGGGGCTCTGATCCCGAGGTCGTTAAGAGAATCCAGACTTTAATGTATTAATATATATGGCTTATTTGAAATATATATATATATATATATATATATATATATGTATATATATATATATATATATATATATATATATTTGTATATATATATATATATATATATATATATATATATATATATATATATATATATGCAGAAGAACCACAGGGAAAATGAAAATACGGAATATACACTTAAGTCCTTCATTTTCCCTGTGGTTCTTCTGCATCTGAGCATCACGTTTTCCTGTGATTTTTACGCATATATATATATATATATATATATATATATATATATATATATATATATATATGTGTGTGTGTGTGTGTGTGTGTGTGTGTGTGGTCTGTATACCCGAATAAAAGTCAATGAGAGATGCTAGCCTCAGAATAGCTAGCCAGCATTCAAAACGTTCGATTCATTACTTTTAGATATGTGTTATTCTATGTACTATATAGAAATTATATGTGGATACATATTGTCTTTTATTGTACAGAAATTATCTATACCAATATTAGTTTTAAATCCGTTAGAATTGTGCTATTATCCTTTCACAAGCAGTTATACTCTTGGCCGCTGTATTAAAAACTGAAGAACAAAAAAAATAAGAGAGGAGAATTCCCAAAAAGTTTTTATATTTAGATGTTCAAGTAAGAGAAGCTTTAGGGGTAGCTCTAGCGAGGAAGCTGATTCATATAGTTAGTTTTTAAGACATTTGAAGTCAATGACAGGTTAGCTATTGCATCCAAATGTGGTGATATTAATGCAAATATCATTTGGAGAAGATTGATCTTGAAATGTCAATTTGGGTATTCTTAACAATAAATAAAACATTTATACTCTTTCTCACATGCATACGGATAAATAAACACACACAAAATCTCTCTCTCTCTCTCTCTCTCTCTCTCTCTCTCTCTCTCTCTCTCTCTCTCTCTCTCTCATAAACAGAAACATATCCACCCTTCTATACCATGAAGAAAGAGAAAAAGGAAGTATGATATGGGTGTGTGTGTTTATGCTCAAAATCTCTCTCTCTCTCTCTCTCTCTCTCTCTCTCTCTCTCTCTCTCTCTCTCTCTCTCTCTCTAAAGGGAATGACATCTTTATGTGAAGAGAAGGAAGATGCTAGATCCGGCCAACGTTGTCACACTGTCTCTTCTTCACTTCGTGTCCTCATTTTGTTGAATTGCTTTCCGTTAATTGCTCTCATGAGCTCAATGGCTTCCGAGTTTAATTTTCTACGCTTCCCGAAATGTATTGTAGTCATTGATATATTGTGTTTTTATTTAATATGTTTTTAATGTAATTCCTTTTTGGTGTACGTAGTAGTTTTTAATTTTTGTATTTGACTGTAAATATCTTTAAGTGCATTTAAACCGACATCTTTAGTATTTTGATGCATTCTACACTTTGATTCAATATTGTCCTATTGTTTTACTATAGGCAGTTTTTTTTTCTTCTTTTTCGTTTACGTGGTCGAGGATAACTGTATATCAATCTCTCACCAACTTTTTATAAATCTCCTTATAAAAATATTAAAAAGGCTCTTTCTAACATTTATCTTCTATTTAGCACTGGCCTCATCGTTAAAAGCTAACGGTAATTATATGCAGCCATTTTATTAAAATCTTAACTAGACTTTTGTAATACTTAAGTTTCTCTTTCAAAGATTATATGAAATATGTCGGAATACGCCAATTTGATTACTTAGGATTGCAATATTCTTTGTATCTATACGTACTTTTTTTTTTCTTTTAGATTTACCATTTCATATGCGTTACACGTATGTTTAGATTGTAACTGTTTTAGAGGATGGTCAACAGCTGTTAGCTTGAAGATGCTGACAAATGCACAAATTCGAATCTTCTTCCCCTTGACTGGGTCTTATCTCTTTTTAAAGAAGTTATCTGGGATATGCAAATCACCCTGAACTCGTTGCAGAATTGAATGTTGTGTTTTTGTAAATTATATCTTTTCAGCGTTAAAAAGTTTTGGTTTTATACAAATCTTGCACCAAGCATTCCTTATAAAAGTGCAGTGATAAAAGGATGAGCTATCATTACCTTTTTTTTTTCATTGTATATGAAATCAATTATGGTATTCATTGTTTAAGTATTCGTGGTTATATGTATATTTTTTTCTTTAGCCAATCTTTATATATGTGTAAAAGGTATATGCATTGAATGTCTGGTATAATAAACACTAGCAAATGATAAACGCCGGCCCGTTTAATTAGTTAATTTAATCTGATTATGCAATAGGGTGAGGAATTCGTTTCAAAGGGGAATTTTGTACAGATGAGTTTTAGCTAAATAAAGAAGGAAGTTTCTGAAATATGTTTTTGGATTGAAATTTAAAATCAGCGTGATAAATTTTATTAATTAGACTACTTACATTATAGAACAGAGAATGGCATATGCATTATTAACTGTATGGATGGTAGAATTGAGAGAGTATCAGGAATTTTAGCAGCCTATTGTTGTTGTTTATATTTCATTGTCGATGATGAATAAGTGATAGGGTAATTAACATTGTAAATTCAACATGCACCAAAAGTATATATGCAATGGAAGGCCTTCATCACTAAATATTTTCAACGTGATTACATAAGAAGATTGATTTAGCTATTTTACATCCCTGATTTGTATAAACTACTTTGGCTTATGTTCTTGCAGAGAAAGGTGATGCAAAAATTAGATATATTCTTCTGTCTCATTTCTTGTTCCTTTAGATTCTTAAGATCCTTCAGTGCTCATATGTATTAAGATTGTAGAAGACACACACAGACACCCAGGTAGAAGAATGATTAAGACAGATTATACTACACTGCTTGAAAACCCATGATATATTGAGCGTATAAGAAGAAGATTCGTTCCTGATAGTTTCATGAATTGGGTGTGATTTGTTTTCTGTGAGAGGTGCCTTTCTTTGTTAAACCATTTGGAACTGGTCCTACAGATGTCATTAAACATCTTGGTGTTAATTTGTGCGTGTCAGTTTCCCACTAGTCAGCATCTGTCGGCCTTACCTTCTTTTAGTTTTATATCACGCCTTAAATGTACGCACTGTATATTTCGGTATTCTTGATTGCCTGTCAGTGTTATAAGATATCATATAATTTGTAATTTTAGACATATTGTCCTCATATGTTTTTTTTTATTTTTTATTTTATTTTATTTATTTTTTTTTATTTTTTTTTTTTGCACTGAAATTTTGCCTAGTGGAAATATAATACTATACTATAATAAAATTAATATATTGAGCACAATTATTAATGACTTGGTAAAATAGAATAGATGTTCACTTTCGGAAGAAAGCATGAAAATTTGCATACAGGGGTTTTTGAGTAGGCTGAATCCATTTCTATCCAAAATGGCCGCCTTGCGTATTGCCAATTTTTATATTTTATCAGAACTTTGGTTCTATTTGACATAGAAGCATGATCTTGGTGTTGATTTTATAGGTTTTTAGGGTCAAGGAATTCAATGAGTTACACTAAAATACCATAAAATAATATTTTGAGCAAAATCCAAAATGGCTGCTTTCTGCTGGTAATGCAAATATCAATCTAGTTAAACATTTTTCTTCTGTGTGGCACATGCATCTTATGGCTAAATATAGGTCTTAAGTACAAGAAATTTGGTTACATTTTACTATAATTTGTAGACAAAATAAGAACCAGTAAATGGTTAGCCAAACACTTAACATATAGGGTAAACAACTCAATGAATTATTGTTCTATTTTTTTTTAGTTCTGAGGAAGATCGTACATGTATATCATTCCATAATTCTTATGTTTAATTCTGTTTTCAGAAACTGCCATTAATCTGATGATTTGTTTCATTTTTAGAACTGGTCATTATCATGAAAATATTTGTTTTATTTTCAGGACATATATCTGATTAGGCTACATTTTGTATGACAAAACCGAAATATTTTATGTGAAAACATTTAAAGACTATGCATAGTGTGTCTTTGTTCCTTATCTCAAGAGGCAACTTGAACATGTGGCTCGAGTAGATGTTGTGTGGGATGCCTATAAGGACGACAGTCTTAAAGCACACACCAGAGAGCATCGAGGTACTGGAGAAGTTCATCGGGTTTCCGAGAAAACACGACTTCCTCACAACTGGAAAAGCTTCTTGCGTGTTGACAGCAACAAGGTGGAACTCTTTAGATTTCTAGCCAATGTGATCAAATCTGAATCAACAGTGCTATGAAAGATGCTGGTCACAGCAAAAGGTCAGAATGTTGCCTCCTCCTCAACACTTGATGTTTCTGGGCTTCAACCATGCACTCATGAAGAAGCAGACTACCGAATGATGCTTCACTGCTTCCATGCCTACAGCAATAACATGAAGAGGATTATGGTGCATGCGACTGACACAGATGTCTTAGTTCTAGCCATTGTGACTGCTATCAGCATGAAAGATTGTGAACTCTGGCTAGCATTTGGTCATGGTACTCACTTTCGGTACATTGGAGCACATGTCATAGCTAGTGAGCTTGGCAATGATTACTGCAGAGGCCTCCCATTCATGCATGTCATATCAGGATGCGACACGGTGTCTTCATTTAGCTCTGTCGGTAAGAAGACTGCATGGGAAGTATGGAAATCATTTCCAGAAATCACTGAAGTGTTTCAAAGACTGTCTGCTACTCCACGTGAAGTTACAGAAGCGAACCTGAAGAAACTTGAAAGATATGTGGTTCTGCTGTACTCTCGCATATCGCAACTCACTGATGTAAATAAAGCCAGGAAGCACCTCTTCTCCTACTGTAATCGGAAGCTGGAAAACATCCCACCGTCACGTGCAGCACTTCTACAACATGTAAAGCGTGGTGCTTATCAAGCTGGATACATCTGGGGTCAGGCATTGGAAGTCAGTCCAACACTTCCGAGTCCTTCTGAGTGGGGGTGGACACTTGACAGTGAGAGAATGTGGGTGCCCTTATGGAGTACCCTGCCAGAAGCATCAAAGGGCTGCAGAGAACTCATTAAGTGTGCCTGTAAAAAACAGTGCACAGGAAGATGTCAGTGTGCTAAAGCAAGCCTCCCGTGCACACAGCTGTGTTTTTGTGGTGGACAATGTGAAGAGGCCATTGACAGATTAGATTAAGTTTATTTTTTGAAATTTATAAAACATTTCAATATTTTGTTTTCATCTTAATACTGTTTCAGTAAAACCATTTGTCCAATGTATATTCCCAATATAATAAGAAAATAACAAGTGTACATCTCTATTCTTTGTGCGTTACGAGAAAGAACAATATTGCTTTCAATGGTTCATCGAAATTTATTTAAACTGTAACTAGATTTTTTTACTGGTGAACATATTATAGGAATCAAAATGCTTTATTGAATTTCTTGTCCCAAAACCTATCAATAACAGTGAAAAGGTGAATAAAGTAGTTATATGCCGAATAGACAAATAGTTTACTGGTTTGCATTATGCATGGAGGGCAGCCATCTTGAATTTTGTTCTAAATTACATTTTATGTTTTTTTAAGGAGTCTTATTGCATTCCTTGACCCTAAAAACCTATATATCTAAATTAAGATCATGTTTCTAGGTAAAAAAGAACCAATGTTCTGATGAAATAGCAAAATCGGCAATACGCAGGGCAGCCATTTTGGATTTCTTAATTTTGAGTAGGACCCCTTGGTTTGCCAGCGTGGATCCGGTTAGAAATGGATTCAGCATACTTAAAAACCCCTGTATACAAATTTTCATGCTTTCTTCCGGAAGTGAATATCTTTTTGACATATCTGCTGGACTATAAAGAAAGGTGACTGGAAAGTTTAGAATAAAGTCTTTTGTTGCTTCACGGATGATCTAAAAAAAATCGAGAACGGTTCAATGGAATTCTCTACTTGGCTGCTGAACACCAGAAAGTATGATCCAAGGACTAAACATTTCTTGTCATGTGTCCGTCTTTTATATTCCCTTCGGACATCTGTGAATTCTATCTCTCTCTCTCTCTCTCTCTCTCTCTCTCTCTCTCTCTCTCTCTCTCTCTCTCTGGGATTACGTGTGTACGTGCGTGAATGTGTCGGCATTTTGTATTTCTGTATCGATATCTTAATATTTGCTGGAAAAAAATCCTTGTCCTTGAATGAATTATTTTCAGATTTGCTTATGATCTTGCATTGAGTGTTAGGTATCTGACTTCCGGTTTATCGTGGTGCCTTTTGTATAATAAAACTACGGCCTGTTGTTCGTTCAAGTTCAGATATTTTAGTGTACTCTGGTTTAAGATATCTTTATGATGTATGTAGTAGGTTATATTTGATATCTTTGGGATTCTATGAAGACATGTTTATACTTCATGCTGTTAATCATCATCATCATCTCCTCCTAAGCCTTAGTGATTTTAGCATTTTAGAGGCGTTATAAATGTTGTAGAGTCTGTGCAGTTACTGCATGGCTTTCTGGAATCGCTATAAACATTACAGAGGCTGTCTAAGGAAAGAACTGCCAGTAATTTGAGCCTTCTTGTAGCCAGTCGTCTCTATCGTGAGCTTTTATACCAATACTCCTCCATTCATCAGCCTCTACTTCCCGCTAAATAGTCCTCAGCCATGTAGGCGAGGGTCTTTCAACTCTTATTTTGCCTTGTGGAGCCCAGTTGAGAGTTTGTTGAACTAATCTGTCTTGGGGAGAGGGAAGAGCATGACCAAAACCATCTACATCTACCCTTCACCATGATCTAATCCACATATGACACTTAAGTAATCTCTCTTATAGTTCAATATTATTATTATTATTATTATTATTATTATTATTATTATTATTATTATTATTATCTAAGCTACAACCCTAGTTGAAAAAGCAAGATGCTATAAACCCAAGGGCTCCAACAGGAAATAATCGCCCAGTGAGGAAAGGAAATAAGGAAAAAAAATAAAAGATACGAGAAATAACTAACAATTAGTAAAATATTTTAAAAACAGTAACAACAACTAAACAGATATCTAATATATAGATTATAAAACTACTTATGTCAGCCTGTTCAACATAAAAAACATTTGGTGCAAGTTTGAACTTTTGAAGTACCACTGATTCAACTATCCGCTTAGGAAGATCATTCTACAACTTGGTCACAGCTGGAATAAAACTTCTGGAATACTGTGTAGTATTGAACCTCATGATGAAGAAGGCCTGGATATTAGAATTAACTGCATGCCTAGTATTACGAACAGGATGGAACTATCCGCGGAGATCTGAATATAAAGAAGGATCAAAATTATGAAAAATCTTGTGCAACATGCAAAACGAGCTAATTGAAAGATGGTGTCAGAGATTAATATCTTTATCAGGAATAAGAAATCTAATAAACCGTAAGTTCATGTCCAACAAATTAAGATGAGAATCAGCAGCTGCAGACCAGACAGGAGAACAATACATCGAAACAAGGTAGAATGAAATAATTAAAATACTTCTTCAGAATAGATTGATCACCAAAAATCTTAAAAGACTCTCAATAAGCCAATTTTTGTGTGCAATTGAAGAAGACGAAGACCTCATATGTTTCTCAAATTAAATATGCTGTCGAGAATCACACCTAAAATTTTAAAAGAGTCACACAGAAATAAAGAAAAATTATAGCACTAAAGTCAAGGCACTCATACGAACTTCCTGACCACTATCAAGGGATTTCTGTATAGCATTGGAGTTTTCTTATCCGGTTCTGCCATTTAACTCCCAATATTCTTCCGAGGTCTTTGTTCTTAAATCTACAATATCTGTTGGATATTGTTTCATTGTCATACCACGACTCATGTCCATACAGTAACACTGATTTCACTAAAGTGATATATAGCCAGATTTATATATGTAATTTCAGGCGATTTGATTCCAGCTTTTACTTAACCTAGCCATTGTCTGTTTTTTTTTTTTCAGGCTTTCTTTAAACTCCAATTCTAAAGGCCCTGTTTTAGAGATCATAGTTACTAAATATTTAAATAATTCCACCTCCTTAATCCTTTCTCCTTCCAATGATATTCCATCTTCCATTGCATATTCTGTTCTTATCATCTGTGCCTTTTTTCTGTTTATCTTGAGCCTAGCCTCATGTGATATTTTTCACATTAAAATATATGCAAATGCCCAAATACACATATTTCATTCTTCATATATGTCTGAAGTTTTGTGTTAATAAAATGATTTCATTATTGATGATTTATTAATTCACAAAATGCACACGCGCACAGGTGGTAGCACTGATACATAGGTGTTTCCACACGATTATGACGGTAAGCGAGTGTTCAGCATGTATGTGCAATTATTCAATATCTTATACAGTATTTTACATAAGAAGGACATTTGTTTCAGTATTTTTATTTGTGTAAGTATAAATCTATTCATAAATCCCGTAAAAATTACATCATTTATGCATTACGTGTGAAAATTTAAAACCTTCAACCCCACCTCAAAGTTAACTCAGGTAAGAAAATTTTTTCTTTAACCTGACAGTCTTTGCATAAGAAAGACCAGGTCTGGAAAGACATATAAATATGTATGGCTTTAGGTATTCGGCTGTCCATGGTGATAAGCTTTAAAAATGGTTATTTTTTACTCGCTCAAAACTTTCGGCAATGTTTCTCCATCATCTATATATCTGACAATATATAAATACATATGTGTATATATATATATATATATATATATATATATATGTATATATATATATATATATATATATATATATATATATATATATATATATATATATATATATATATATATATATATATATATATATATATATAACATATATATATATATATATATATATAGAGAGAGAGAGAGAGAGAGAGAGAGAGAGAGAGAGAGAGAGAGAGAGAGAGAGAGAGAGAGAGAGAGGATAAATTTTACATATTTAAACGTGTTTTTTTTTCATATTTCAAATAAGCCATATACTTTAATACATTAATGTCTGGAATCTCTTACGGACCTCGGGATCAGAGTCTCGAGGCGAAATCACGCAATGAAAATAGCATCTGACCAGCCGAGATTCGAACCCTGGTCCAGGATGCTTGTATGACAGTGATATATATATATATATATATATATATATATATATATATATATATATATATATATATATATATATATATATATATATATATATATATATATATATATATATATATATATATGTGTGTGTGTGTGTTAGTTTGTATCAGTGGGTATGTGTAGGGATTATTCACTTTTTGCTCCCGGAAATGGCTCTTGAATGGGATATGTGTCCTTGTATTGTAATGTCGAAAACAAGGTCTCTTCAAGGATTGAAGACTTGCCTGATTGTAATAGAGACTAGAAAATTAACATCCGGTAACAGTCGCGCGATGCTTTCTTATATATTTCAAACAAGAGCAGAAAGTTTACTAAGCCCCTCTTCGTCCATCATCATATTCTGAAATACGGCTATTCCCTCTGCATGTACTGTAAATTGTGAACAGTAATGAATTGCATCTTCTCTGAAAGCTCATTTATCGCTGTTATCTAACTACGCATTATATGTTGTTGCTTCGAAAGCTTCACTCTCTAGCCATCTTTTCTGACTTGCTATTTTTCTTTAAATTATCTTTCTCCTTTATCACTTGTAATCTTTGATGAAGATATAAATGTAGATCTGTTGCGGAGTCAAGTTTAAAGCGACTTATAGTAGACTTGGCTCACGTTTCTTCTACTTCTGTATATTTGCTGACTTTCCGTAATTTTATTCTTACGGATGAGTATACCTACTGTTTACATATAATTGGCATTTTGGCTGTTGGACACCCACAGACATATCTTGAAGAGATGATGTAGTTGGATATTGTTAAGTCTACTTCTAAAAGAATTAAATGTTTCGTTGCAGCGATTTTTGTGATTTCTTTCTTTTTTCAAGCCATATCATTCCACATTTGCAATATGGCATTCACGTAGGATATTGGATAGTTTCATCTCTTTCCGAAAGAGGGCTAAATCTAAAGGGGTTTTCTCCTTCCCTCATTTTATCAAATGCTGACCTTGTCTGTTTTTGTTTTGCAACTAGTGTGCCTGTACTAAAAAGAAACTGCCGGGCTAGACGACTTCAATCCTGAAAATGGGGTATTACAGATATATTATCATCCTTTCACACATGAAAGAATAGAGTTATGAGCATTGCTTATTATTCTATGGAAAATTTTACAACTCGCAATAGACTTAGAGAAATAATTAATCTCAGGTCGCTGGAGAATACATGGCAAGCTAACTCTTCCCAGAACATTCCCTATGAGCAGAATGGCAATAACAATGTTTTTCCTCAAATAGCAGAAAGTTTTACGATTCTGTTCATATATCAATTTTTCATTAGGTCTACAATCTTCTCTTTATCATAAGTTGGCCGCCACTACCTACTGTATATTTACCCATTTTCTATTTGTGATAAAGTGTTTATAAACTAGAGATAAGCTACATTTCAACATTAGTACCCTGCCATTATGCCCTTCTAGAACTTCATTAAGGATTATATTTTCTTTTTCTGCACTTATTTCCTCTTGAAATGGTATTGAAATTGATCCTTCGAAAATTTTAGTCGCCTCCTTTCTGTTGCGATTTCCATCCTCTGACAAACAAACCAGTGATCGGCAGTAAAAAAAGGCGGAAATAAAGAAGTAGAGTTGAATACCATCTCAAAGGTCTTAGTATATATATATATATATATATATATATATATATATATATATATATATATATATATATATATATATATATATATATTTAAATAGGCCATATATTTTTGATACATTAATGTCTGGATTCTCTTAACGACCTCGGGATCAGAGCCCCAGGCAAAATCACACAAGGACAAGAGCTTGTGACCGGCCGGAAATCGAACCCTGGTCCGGCAAACTTGTAGAGACAGTGACTACCACTTGGCCACGAAGAGAATCCAGACATTAATGTATTAAAAATATATGGCTTATGTAAATATGAAAAACACGTCTAAATGTGCACAAATATATCATGTATATATATATATATATATATATATATATATATATATATATATATATATGTGTGTGTGTGTGTGTGTATGTATGTATGTATATATACATACATACATATATATGCACACAAAAAATAATTAAACTATTAAGAAATAAATGAATGAATTAATGTATGTTAAAAGATTCATGATAAATGTGAAAGTATATGACATTAAAGCTAATAACTTTATTTGTACGATTTTATGTTTGCATTGCAGTAATATTCAATACTCTGAAAGGATTACTTGATTACAAAAATAGAAGTAAAATAAATGGTTAATATTATGAAATAGTGTTATATGTGAAACAGGTAATTGCTACTATAGTCATTATGGATAATGTATTTTCATGTCGTCACATGTTAGTCTAGAGAATGATTTATGTACTTTCAAGAATAAAAATCTGAACTAGGTAGATGATGGTATTCGGTATAATATTCCAAAGTTTACTAAGCTATCATTTAAAATTGGTATATAGCCGTATGTTGGTATGGTAAAGTGTCTAACAGTATTTTATTCAGATTCTCTTCATAAATAGTGATATATCCATTTAGAAGAATATGTCATCATCCAACAAAAAATATGGTATAATCTGTTTTAATTGTTCTACGGAAAATATTTCTTGATCCTAATATTTAGAAAATCTATCTAATAACCTTTCAGTAATATATGAAATTTTGTATTCTTATCAGTTCAATGTTGAATGTATAGATACTTAATCTTTTTCCTCCTCTTTCCAGGTAAGTGTCTTCTAGCACTATATTTGAAGACAATCGTCTCCTGAGGGCTGAACAGGTAACGTCCAGAATAATCTGAGTTGTCTGAATATATGATTTTCACTTACCCATGTCAATGTTGCAGGTCAGAATTACGAAATATGATTGTTCCGTGTATGTTATATTAATGTTATATGATTAGATAAACGGTTGTCATACAATCGCATAGACTTTTCAAGTATTTTGTGTGTGTTCATTTAAAAGATAATTTCAATGAATTTTAAAATGTTTATTTCTTAATACTTGTTAATTATTTTCGGAGTATACAACTATTATTTTATTTCAAATTTTCACCACCATAGTCTTTATATTGAAGAAAATAGGGCATCAACTTTTTTCTTTACAGTACATATGGCTCCAATTCTGTTGCTGGCGTTGGATTTGGAGTATATAGCAGTGCCTTTAATTATAAAGGTGCACTTCCCCGAGTAACTTCTATATTTACTGCCAAACTATATGGAATACTAACTGCTATTGAAAAATAGCATTAAAAGAGGAGGGTAAATTAAAAAATTTTAGTGATGCAAGAAGTGTCCTACAAGTTTTAGAAGTTTTTAATTCCAGTAACCATTTAGTTTTGAAGATTTTAGAGTGGTTCCTTATTATTGGGCTAAGGGGTGTAACGGTACAATTTTGCTGGGTTCAGACACACGTAGGTTTGGCTGGAAATGAGAAGTCAGATTTACTGGCAAAGAATACTACAGCTGAGTTACGACCAAGAAGGTATCCCATCCTCTCTAATGATTTTTTACCAAGTATTAAGAATTTGTTTTGTGATGATTGACAACAGCATTGGGACAGCTTAGATGGAAATGATATAAAATAAATAATGAATGTTGTATCATCAACTTGGAGGTATAAGATGATGCCCCGAAAGTGGGAGACTACTCTTTGTTATCTCCGCATTAGTTACACTCAGTTGACACAAGTTTCTGATGACTAGCCAACACCAACCATATTTCGGCGACTGTTTGGTACCCCTGACAGTGAGGCACTTGTTAACCGAATACCCCACTTATAGCACCGAAATAAATTTTTATCTGTTTGAGGCCTTAGGTGAGGATGGCAGGTTCATCCTTGCCTAGATTCTTGGGCAGGATTTGTTGTACTTTGCTAGCGGTACTTCTAGATTTATTTCAGAAGCAGGTATTCTGAAAGTTATTAAACTTTTATAAGAAACTCTTCGCTTTTATTGTTTTGAATTAAATTTCCTTTTATTCTTTATTTATAACAAACGATATCGGCGTCAATGACCTTCGATATTAAGATGCCAGAGAACTTTAAAATCAATCAATCAATCCTCACGGGGAATCACGTAAAAAACAAGATCTGGAACACGTGTTGACACCAGATATTAAGAAGAGGTCAGTTAGTCGTAGAGATGCTGTTTTTGAATTTTATACCCACTAAGATTAATCGTGTTTATGTTTACATATCTTATATTTTTTAAATTTATTTATATGTAAACACACATAGACACACACACACACACACACACACACACACACACACACACACACACACACATATATATATATATATATATATATATATATATATATATATATAGATATAGATAGATAGATAGATAGATAGATAGATATAGATGTATACAGCAAAAGCCCCGTGGAAACAATAAAACGCTTTAGTACCTAGCGCTTTCGTGCATTTCAATACAAACTTCAGGGTACAATATATATATATATATATATATATATATATATATATATATATATATATATATATATATATATATATTGTGTCTGTTTATGTGTAGCTATATCGTATCTATGTGTGTAAATGAATTTATGCTCGTAATTAATTTAACATTGAGAGATTAAACTATTAGGAGATAAGCTTAACAAGGGTGATGTTAGTAATATATCATCAGTTTGGGATAGGGGACCACCATCTGCGCCCTTTATCCTTTTAAAGTAGATGATGCGGTCAAATGGCAGTCTCTCTATCTCTGTCGCTTCCATAACAGTTGAACATTTTCTGAGTATTCAACCGTTGTCATAGTTACAATGACGTGCGTAGCATAAGGAGTCCTCATTATTAGTCAATGAATTATGATGCTTTTTCTTAAAGACAATAAAAAATTCAGTATTAAGAGGTCATTATGCTTATCTTAAGACTTGTTGTGATT
>NC_090737.1:75208914-75211414 GCF_036898095.1 Palaemon carinicauda
TTTGTTAACTGTCGATGGCAATCTGGTATCTTGATGAGGCTATTTTTTTCTTTCCACTGAGAAATTGGAGTATTACGTCTTCGATTAATTGGGCCGTTTGTTTTTAATGTGATTTACCATGGTCTCCTAACACCCAATCTCTCTCTCTCTCTCTCTCTCTCTCTCTCTCTCTCTCTCTCTCTCTCTCTCTCTCTCTCTCTCTCTCAAACCAAGGGTCTCTTTCTCTTACCCCTCTTCTAATTGAGTTAGTCCCCTCCTCTTCAATTTATCATCTCCTCTCCCACTTGCTCCTTCACTCTGTTGTTCGAAACCAGTGGTCACTATTTCCTTTACTAAATTTTGCTTTTCGTAATTTCTTGATACGTCACCTCACGCTTTTTGTTATACATATGAATGTGTAAGGTTATTGCTTTTATCTGTTAGGATTTTAACATTCATGTCACGGTGTTTTTTAAAATGATTTGATCGTGTACGGGCCATTTCTTTCCATTTCCTCATTTCTTATTTCGTTTTTGTTCTCCTCTCCCATCTCCATTCTCTTGATTAGCAATGATTGTTATTATTATTATATTATTATTATTATTATTATTATTATTATTATTAGTAGTAGTAGTAGTAGTAGTAGTAGTAGTAGTAGTAGTAGTAGTAGTAGTAGTAGTAACCACCAAGACGAATCATGGGTTAGAAAAGCTGAATGGGACAAACCGAAGAGTACCAACAGGGAAAATTGACCAGTGCAATATGGAAATAAAGAATGAGCTATGACAAAACTATATTACACGTATATTAAAATGAATAACAGTGTTAAAAGTAAGAAGTAATATTATGAATAAAACAAATCCTTTGTCAATCTGCTCAAGTTTGGAATTCTGAAGTTCCACCGATTCAAGTATTTGATTGGAAAGATCATTCCACAATTAGCTCACAGGTGAAATAAGATTTAATATAGAAATATGTAGTATTGAGCTGTATGAAAGGAAATAAAAGACTGTCTAAATTAAAAGCATCCATAGTACGACGTATTGGAAAATCGGAGCAGAATGCAAAGAATGGTCAGAATTAAGAAGATTCTTGAATAGCATGTACAAAGAGCTAATTTATAGAATTTAATAAACTGAAGTTTTTGTCTACTAGTTTAAGATGAGAGCCAGTTTATGGTCTTTCTACGCCACTTTATACCAGCAAATGTTCTCAATTCATTAATCCATCGTCTTCTCTTCCTTCCCCTGCTTTTTTTACAATCTCTAGGGACGCTGTTATCCTTAATGTCTATCTATTATCTGTCATTCTCATTATATGTCCTGCCCAAGTCAATTTCTTTTTCTTACATGTTAGAATATCCTCTACTTTAGTTTGCTCTCGTATCCATGTTGCTCTTTTTCTGTCTCTTAGTGTTATTCCCATAATTATTCTTTCCATCGCTCTTTGATTTGTAACTACGTTATATTCTAAGGCTTTAATAATACTCAAAGTTTCTGTCTTGGGGAAAATACGTACTGTCTGTCCTGAATGTGTATAGTAATTAACAATCTCAATAGGTCCGTCCATAACCCTAATTTGTTGATAAATAATTTTTTTTTCTTTGTAATTTATTTTGCTTTTTCACGTTTTGCGAAATCCTTTTGAGAGAGAGAGAGAGAGAGAGAGAGAGAGAGAGAGAGAGAGAGAGAGAGAGAGAGAGAGAGAGAGAGAGAGAGAGAGAGAGAGGTGATTGTTTGTAATCAGAAAGACTGTTGGTATAATTGAGGTTGCTTACATTTTATTTTTTTGTGGCTATGTTAGGACATTAATGAATGTCTTGGGCGACTGCGTTTTTGATTGACGGCATCTAGAACCCAAAGTGTTTGTGAATGCTGGATTATTATTTTTATATACGACCACCTTTGGAAGTGATTATTTATTTTAGCGGAAAGTACAGTTTTTTTTTTTTTTTTTTTTTTTTTTATCTTTGCTAGGAGTGATTCTGTATAATAGAAAGTTTATTATTTATTTTTGATTTTCCAGGCCGTAATTCCTCCTTTGGGAAATATTTTTTAATGCTGTTAGGTTGTTGCTGACTTGGATTGTGTTGAAGGACCTGATTGCTTTGCTCTGTAGATCTGGATGATATCGATGCCGTAACGATCCAGCCTGGTTGAAGGAATTTCTGCTTAGATTAGTAATGATGATGATGATGATTACGTCCACGACCCAGATCAGTTAATGCAGATATTTGTCAGACAGTTATGGACGGACTTTTCCCCCTCACAAACATACATATTATATTTACGTTTATTTTTTTTTTTGGTTGCCGTGAATTTTAGTTTTAAGTTTTCTTTGTGTTTTCCATGGGTTTATTTGAATTTTTTTTCTTTTTTATTTACAGTAGGTTCAGATTGTATTAATAAGTGTGGTTGATGTTTAGTTATAAGGAATATAGTATTAAGGTTAAGATTAGTTTTAATTTCCTACCTGTCCGAGAGTCTGGTTTCTGATAACGTAAGGGGAAATCTGTGATGCA
>NC_090737.1:75216414-75226414 GCF_036898095.1 Palaemon carinicauda
AGGGAGATACTGAAACAGGGGTGATGACACTTAATTTGCGGCTGACTGTACGTTCACCACAACATGAAAGACGACATTCATCAACCATATCTGTTGAGCAACACAGATGTGGTAGTTTCTTACCTGAAACTTGAAAAACAAAAGTGGAAATGGTGGTTTGAAATATAAGGCAACAGAAAATTGCCCGATTAAACCTGTAACTGGTAAGCTTTTTGGTCTTGGATAGGCGTCTTTCATTTTTCCTTTTTGAACTTTGAACTTCGGGGCAGACTTTTTTTTCTTTCAGATAGAAACATGTTTTTCGGTTTTTTTTCTTTTACTTAACTCTGTATCAATTACGGCTTAGAAATTATTTTTTTTCTATTTCTTTTTTTAATCATTAAGAAAAACATACGAGTGAGATTGATGAAGTAATCGTTAGCAAATGATAAGATCTTTATTTCATCGTAGTTCGAGTGGTTCGATCAGACTTTTGTAGCATTACTATTATGACTAATAATGAGAAGTGAAAGGTTATAAAGCATATTTTCATGGAATAGGTTAAATTAAACACTGAACATCTACTAAGGGAGATAACTGTCAAGATATTTTCTAAACTGCTATAAACCTTCAAGATTTTATGTGACATCCCTAGATCTCGGACGATGTTTTAGTCTGGAAAAATAGAAACTGATAATTTTCCTTTGTTATTTAAAGGCTGAAAGGAGCGATAAGCTAATGATTTTTTCCAGCCCATTACCAAAGAGAACAAAATCTACGGTAGAAGTGTGTTTTTAACCGTGAAGGAAGCGATATATATTTAACTTCTCCAATAAAGAAAAGTTTGAAGTCAGATTAGGGACACGAGGAGAATTCCAAAACTCGTACGAAGAAAGAAATTACAGATTGAATTGTTTAGTTTAGATAAAGCCAACTATTCAATAACTAAGAATGCGACCGACCTCCATCTCCCATTTACTAAAAAATAAATATATAGGTTACCAACTTGGCATCCTGTTTTACCATCGCTCTACTTTGTCTCACGAGAAGAGTTAGACGGAGAGAAAGCAAGAATTACTTCAAAACTAGAAAAATCCAAATGTTATAAATTGAAATGAAAAACCAGTTTTGATTACAAGACCAGTAATGTGCTCCATTTGTCGGCTGCATATTATTTATGCAGACTAGAAAAAAATTTCACACTGTATCTGCGCTAATAAAATTTTTTAACAGTATTGTTATCAGTATTATACTAATCTTTATCTTATTCCACGACACAATTTTTATTGAAAGCCCTTGTAAATAAGTTTAAACCATTTATTTTATGAAGTCATTCCTGCTTAAAGGTTTTTTCTCAGGGTAGGACAGAGGGAAGCCTTTTTTGCTTATTAATGTTTGTTAAAATTTGATTGTACTCACACGGAAATCATATACACTTGCGAGAGAGCTGAAGTATTTTATGGAAAATTCAGGAAAAGCTTTATAATTATTATTATGCCTTGTATTTTACTTCCCTTGATATATTATTTTTTCTCTTAAACCACTCTTTGATAAATTTCTTCAGACTGCATATATATATATATATATATATATATATATATATATATATATATATATATATATATATATATATATATATATACACCCCTTTCTAAATGGGGAAACTTTAATTTGGTGAAAAGATACTCGTATCGCCATAATCAACAAAGCTGTACGAGTCAGGGCAACCTGTACTAGGAGAGTTTGTTGTGAACGATCAGACTAAAATCTCCCACCATCACCAATCTACGGTGGCCTTCGTGGTGATGAAAACTGGCCAAACCAGAAACATGATTTGACATGCCAGATCCCTTTGTCTTGCAATGGACTAGGGACGGCTGCATTTGTTGCCGTTCATTTTCATAAGTATATATATATATATATATATATATATATATATATATATATATATATATATATATATATATATATATATATATATATACACTCAGTGTGCGTGGGCGTGTTTGTGTGTAAATGCGTGTATGCATATGCAAAAAAAAAAAGGAAAATTTAAAAGGGTATATGTTAATCACTAACAGTTTCAGACAATTTCAGGAAACAGTGTAGGGAATGATGCCTTGGAAATAGACAACTGATAAGCTTTCAGTGATCGATTTCACATTCGTCTTTCAGTACATAACAACGGTTACGTAATGTTTCCGTAAACCATACGCTCTAATCCCTGTTTTAACCTGCCTTTCTAAAAGCCGGTGTTGTTCGGGTGAACAATTTTTGCTTCGAAGAGCTAAATACAAGCGACGGAGATTGTCAGCCTAAATCTCCATAATATTCGGAAATGCGACCCGCAATCGAAGTGCTCCATCCCATTCGTAATTTAGGAAGAGGACGTGCGCACGGCAGACAATGACTTACAATCAGAATGTTTCTTGTTTCTTGCTGTCGCTCTCTTCGTCAAGGAAAATATTGTTTTTTTTTCTCTCTTTAATCTTTACATTTTTCTATTGTCTCCACCTCCTCCTATTCAATGTGTGATCACTATTGCTATGACATTTCGTGTCTAGACTGTTTTTTTTGTAGGATGCTTCATGCTTCATAAAGCTTCTGAACCACGTGCGCTTACAAATACCACACTCCTTTCGTCAATACACAGTAGAATTTTTTTGTTTGTTTAATTTCTCCAAGTAACATAATATTTTCCTTTCCAATATATTCTCGTAATAGTCATTGTGTGAGAGTGGGGAGGGAGACGGGGGCTCATATCTGCCGAAATAACACGAGCACATCATGGAGAAGATTTCTTAAAAATGAAGTTGGCAAATGATTCTTCTCCTCCTTGTGCTGCTCGCTTCGTGCGTCTAGCTTTATTAAATTATAATAACAAATGTTGCAGAGAACTTCAGGAAGGAATGTTGAGGATATATTTCACTGTTGTTATTTCGTACATCGGGCTTGACAAGGTTTAGACTTCGGACTGTTAAAGTTGCTTTTGGGAAGGGGTGTATGTCGTATTGTAAAGTTTGCTTACACCTTTCTTTTGTTTCGCTTTCATTTTAACTTACTGAACTAGTAAATCAAATTCAATTAGTTGTTATAATAAATGTTGAAGGTGTTTTATCTATTATTATCCTCATTGGTGTCTTTTTTATGTCTCATTTCTATAAGTTTTAATACATTATTATTATTATTATTATTATTATTATTATTATAATTATTATTATTATTATTATTATTATTATTATTATTATCATTATTATTATTATTATTATTATTATTATTATTATTATTATTATTATTATTATTATTATTATTATTATTTGTCGGCGCTGGATATTGCTGATATATAATATGCCAGGTTATCGACAAAAGCGAGTACAGAAAAAGGAGATATTTTTATTATATTCATAGTCTCTTTTCTAGTCGTAGGATTGATATATAGTAGATGCTTAAGAAGATTCATTTACTATAAACATATTGCAGACTTTGGTACTTCGGGTCATACTCCAGACGTTCTTGATTTGAAAATCCACTAGATATCTGAAAGTCCATTAGTTATCTGTTTAGGCATTGTTTTTCTCTCGGTGTATTCACTTGTATAAATCACAATCATGAAGACTATCTTCAATGCGCGTAATTCGTTAATGTTGTTTTATAGTTTGCAATCCGGTAGCTAATTCCTTATTCTCGTTTAAATTTATCAGCTAAGCTACAGTAATGGAATTTTGTCAGTAAAGTATAGATACCTAAGAAAAGTTTGCTCTCTCTCTCTCTCTCTCTCTCTCTCTCTCTCCTCTCTCTCTCTCTCTCTCTCTCTCTCTCTCTCTCTGGAAATTCTCAGCAATTCTTGGGATTTCATTCACACTTTAGAATTAAAGTGAGGCATGTATTCTGTCAAAACAACGATGTCGCTACAATAAATGACTACAACATTTCCAACACCGTTCTGGATTAATGCTAAACAGGATAAAATTATGGTTACAATAAATAATTCATCGTGGACTGGGATACGTTAATACTCAAGTTTAATGTTCGTGAGAGAATTTATGAATAAGTTAGCCAAAAGCCCAAAGCTATATTGATTTCTGATCATATCTGTATTATCGGTCGGAGAACATGCATCTTTGATTTCCCTTTGTTTCTAAGGTAAATGAAATATGTTTGATTTATTTTTAATATGAGGACATTCTAATTTTCTTAAAATAATTTACCTTCTTCACTCATTGAAGATGCTCCTTAAATGATTAGCAAAGAAAACTATCTCAATGATAAGTGATATTTTGATGTATGATATTCATTAAATGTGCAGTTTCTCAAGTACATGAGTTTATTAATAAGGGAATAGAAAATCAAATTAAAAGGTATATGCCCAATTTTTCAATTCTCTGACGATGAATTCTAATAACAAAACGGCATTTAAAAGTTTATATTAATGTGGAATTGAAGCGATCACCTTTTTTAAATGTAAAGAGACCGGGGCATTTCGGAGGAAAGATAAGACGAAAGTCATTGGAGGTCGTAGAGACTGCGTTAAGTCGTTGATCTACTGGACTTAAGTTATTTATTTTGAATTTTAGTTTGCTACCAGAGACTTTTAAGAGAGAAGTAAACGGAGTTGAAATTAAACTTTGAAATATCAATTTTGTTTCAATCTTCAGTATACAAATATGTATTCCTCTTTCACTACGTATATGTATGAAGGATACACAGATTTCATAAATAGAAAGATAATGTGCTTTTGGTCCATTATTATTATTATTATTATTATTATTATTATTATTATTATTATTACTTTCTAAGATACAACCATAGTTGGAAAAGCATGATGCTATAAGAACAGGGGCCCCAACAGGGAAAATAGCCCAGTGAAGAAAGGAAACAGGGAAAATGGAATATTTTAAGAACAGCAACAACAATAGAATAAATGTTTCCAATATAAACTATAAAAACTTTATCAAAATTAGAGGAAGAGAAATTAGATACAAATGTGTGCTGTAGTGTACCCTCAAGCAAGAGAACTCTAACCCCAAATAGTGGAAGACCATGGTACAGAGGTTATGGCACTACCCAAGACTAGAGAACAATGGTTTGATTTTAGAGTGCCCTTCTCCTAGAAGAACTGCTTACCATAGCTAAAGAGTCTTCCACCTTTACTAAGAGAAAAGAAGCCACTGAAAAATTACACAGGAGTAGTTAACCTCGTGGGTGAAGAAGAATTGTTTGGCAATCTGTGTTGTCAGGTGTATGAGGACAGGAGAATCTGAAAAGAATACGCCAGACTATTCGGTGTATGTGTAGGCAAAGGGAAAGTGAACCGTACCCAGAGAAAGGATCAAATGTAGTACTGTCTAGCCAGTCAAAGTACCCCATAACTCACTATGTGGCGGGATGTTGCAACAACAAACCCCACACCCTTGAATCACTAACAGGCAAATTGTCCCACAACACAAGCTTTCCCCTTACTTTACGTCAACTGGACTATTGAACAGAAGGGACGGTAAAAAAAAAAAATCATAAATTTACAACTATATTTCTTAAAACTAAACATCAACACATAGAAAAATCACAATCAACTAATCCCTTAAAATCGTTAAAAGCTTAAAAATCAACATTAATAAAACTTAAACTTAAATTCACTACAACCTTAAGTTCAAAAACACAAAACACACACACACACACACACACACACACACACACACATATATATATATATATATATATATATATATATATATATATATATATATATATATATATATATATATAGATAGATAGATAGATAGATAGATATACTGCGTTGTTCACTAATACTTTCGCAAACAAATAACCACACTTACTACTACAATTTTAACCTACTGTAAATAATAATAAAAAAAAAAACATTCAACTAAACACATGGAAACACCAACAAAACTTAAAACTAAAATTCACCTCAACCACAAATATAAACGTAAATATTATATGTATATATATGGATACGGACACTCGTCCGAATGAACCGAACAGTTAATTAATGGTACACTGCCACATCGAGGTGGCAAACGGTAACCTTTTCCACTTCACAAAGCACGTTTTATTAAGTGGCGAAGCAATATGGAAAATCAGACTCTTTGGTGGTTAATGCGTCGTCGTCATCATCATCATCAGCATCATTCAGAGAAAATCACTTCAAACAGGCAGAGTCGTTACCAATTGCGTCCAAATTCAAAAGAGCAGTCAGTTCCAAGTTCTAATATTAGCAGGGTCAAAAAACAATTCCGCATACAAGCAATCTCCAAGAGGAGTCCAGAGGAGGAATTATGGCTCTTATAAAAAAAGATCACTTCCAAGCTGGTCGATGAACAAAATAACAAAATATAATACAGCATTCGGGACACAACTGACTTCTGCTGGAGTCAAATAGAAAAAGCATTCGCCCAAGACATTCAACACCGTCCTAACCTAACTAGAAAAAAAGTAGACAAACAACCTCAATTATACCAACTGTCTTTCCCACTACAAACAATCATTACATTAACTATCTCTCGCTCAGTGTCGCGCGCGGACACACACATACACACAGCCACTCTCTCTCTCTCTCTCTCTCTCTCTCTCTCTCTCTCTCTCTCTCTCTCTCTCTCTCTCTCTCTCTCTCCTCTCTCTCTCTCTGGATTTGGCAAAACCAAAGCAATAAAAAAATAAAATTGATCCTCCATAACTAGTGGTAGTATCTCAACGGGTGGCTGGTGCCCTGGCCAACCTACTACCTAAAAATGAGGATTGCAAGTATTGAGCCAGTACTAGTTCCTGTTACTGTAGACTCTCCTAAGTGGCTTGACACCTCTTTTAGGCGGCCTGCTTATCCAACCAACTGTTGGCCGGAGATGTATCAAGATTGGGACATCGTAACCCCGGGCCTGTCAAGAAAAGCTACAGCGATCCCTGGCTTCCCAGAACTGAAAGATGAAAATGCCTCAGATTTAATGAACGGTTTATTATGAAGGAACTGCCAAGATCAAGAAGGGTGATCTCTTGGGGAAGGTGTACACTATGGCAATGGTAGATGCTCCTCTATCCTGCATGACAGCACAGGAGTGCGACCTGACACCTGAACTGGCCAGACAGTTCAATATTGGATCCTTCTCTCTAGTTACGGTTTATTTTCCCTTTGCCTACACATACATTGAATTGTCTGGACTATTCTCTACATATTCTCCTCTGTCTTCATACACCTGACAACACCGAGATTACCAAACAAGTTTTCTTCTCTCAAGGGGTTAATTACTGCACTGTAATTGTTCAGTGGCTACTCTCCTCTTGGTAAGGGTAGAAGAGACTCTTTAGCTATGGTAAGCACGTCTTCTAGGAGGACACTCCAAAATTGGCATAGCCTCTGTACCATGGTCATATCTTGGGTTAGAGTTTACTTGCTTGAGGGTGCACTCTGGCACACTGTTCTATCTTATTTATCTTCCACTTGTTTTGTTAGATTTTTTCATTGTGTATATAGGAAATATTTATTTTAATGCTACTGTTCTTAGAATATCTTATTTTTTCTTGTTTCCTCTCCTCACTGGGCTATTTTCCCTGTTAGAGCCCTTGGGTTTATAGCATCCTGCTTTTCCAACTAGGGTTATAGCTTAGCAAGTAATAATAATAATAATAATAATAATAATAATAAAAATAATAATAATTATAATAATAGTAATAGTAATAATATTGGAAGAGATAGATAATCTGACTATCTCCAATGAACTGGACTCTTCTCAGAAGGACCAGTTCTGTCAAATGCTTCGATATCATCTTCTGGTCATCAGTACTGCTGATGATGATGTGGGAAAGTGCTCAATCACATCAATACGCATCCACCTGTATGATGAGACACCCACTTATCAGAGGGTTCGACGGTTTGCAAAACCCGTCGCTGACAGCATCAAAGAACAGTGTAAGGAGTTGCATGAAGTTGGTATTATTGAACCCAGCTTCTCTCCTTGGTCTTCACCCATTGTTCTAGTAGGAAAAAAGGACAATAGTATAAAGTTGTGTGTGAACTACCGTAGAGTGAATAAGTTGACTGTCTCTGATAAGTTCCCGATGTCAAACATGTCAGACTCCGTATTTGGGCTACAAGGAGTCAAAATCTTTACAACCCTTGACCTGGTTCGTGGATACCAGTTACAGTTGGCAGAGGACAGTAAAGAATACACAGCTTTCTCTACTGGCAGTTCAGACGCTTATCGTTTGGACTGAAGAAACACCTGTAGTGTTACAGAGAAAAATGCAAAAAGATGCAGAGTATACTACAAGTGCTCCCGAAATCCAAGGTGGTTGTCTCCATTGAAGATACCTTGATCCTTGGGTCTTCTTTCGAGGAACACCTGAAACTGGTACAACGAGATTTGGCTATTCTCCAGAATAACAGACACAAGATGAAACTCGGGAAGTGTTCTTGGGTTCAAGCCTAGGTCAAGTATCTTGGTTGTCTGGTTGGACGTTCTGGTATGTATGAACTGACAGAATACATCAAGAAAGGGAAGGACTAACCAAAATTTACCACTGTGTGAGCAATGTGGATTCCTGGGACTGGTAAACTTCCAACAGAAATTTATCCCCATGTACTCACAGATAGCCACACTGTTATCTGCAAAGACTGGAAGACGTAAATCCGAAGGGACCAGAAAACTGAAATGGACAGCAGAAATGGACTGTACCTTTGTGTGCTTGAAGGAACTAATCAAGGAGGACATTATATTGCCGTACCCTGATTATTCTGCTGATGCTAAACCCTTGGAGTTGTTTGTTGATGCTTCGGGTGAGGTTGATGGTGCTCGTTTGTGACAGGAGTCCTTGGAGCATCTAGGGGAGTGTCGAGTGATAGCGTACGACTCCATGACCTCCCTTGACTGTGAGACCTGTTACTCTACCATTGAGCGTGAGTTGGCTGCTCTGCGATGGGTAGTGAAAACATTCAAGGCCTTTCTTTATTGTCAGTTCCTCGTAATTCATTCTGATCACCATCCCCTGATATATCTTCATGACATGAAAATGGTGGACAGTTGTCTAGCACGGACACTGGAGGACCTGTCTGAATTTAACTTAGCTGTTAACTACTGTCCGGGTGATCAGAATGCCACAGTAGACTAGTCATCACGCTGGACCGCATTATCCGACAGTTTGCTTGGACGTTCGCCTTTCCAGCAAGATATCCTAGATTTGATTCCCAAAGACCCGGATTTATTTAGTTTAGCATCTGTCCTTAGTCATCAGTGTAATGCATCAAATCTCATGCTTTTAATTCTAATCAGGGAATGATATGATTAGTAGGTAAAACACAATGGTGAGTCGCCGCCAAGGAGGAGAACATGGACCTGACTGCATCATCGGAAAAGAAACATGTTGAGAACCAGGAACTTGAATCTTTTGAGGACGCAACTCTTTCAGTGTAAAAAGCCAATGACACACACACACACACAGACATACATACCTACACACACACACACACACACACACATATATATATATATATATATATATGTATATATATATGTGTGTATATATATATATATATATATATATATATATATATATATATATATACATATACATACATATATATATATATATATATATATATATATATATATATATATATATAATATATATAGGTGTCTGTGTATAGATGTATGTATGTATGTGTGTAAATAGGTATGCACGTTTTGTGTGATTGAGTGTGTCTAATGGAGGACATTTCTCTCTTCCCGTCAAAATCACTCTCTTGAATATTTTATTCGACACTGTTAAGAATATTTTTCCTTGTTGGGAGAAATTTTACTTCGTCCTAAAGTTTGTGGCTAAAAACGCCGGAAAATACACCAAATGCATCTGTTCTGGTTTAGGTGGTAAAAACTCGATGATGCAGTATCTACAGGGAAAAGAATATAAATGCAAATGTGCAGGAAAGTTCTTCATAGCCTCTGGGCCCCTTAGATCTTTCGGTGAAGGGGTGGGAGGCAGGGTGAGGAGGGAACTCCGAAATATGCTTTCG
>NC_090737.1:75231414-75246414 GCF_036898095.1 Palaemon carinicauda
TCCCAAAACCATATAAAAAATCCAATCCTTAACCTTTCACGTGACAGCGGATAAAAAAGAGAATGAAAATAGTTCTAAAGAGAAATATGGTAAGATACTATATACTGCACTAAAAATACTTTAGTAAAAATGACCTAACTCAACACAAGTCGGAGTCTTTTCCAGTATCGACTTAGATTTCCCATCGTGTCTTATACGAATAGCAAGAAACAGAGCAACGCGATGAGAGCGTATCAACTGTAGCACCTTGTTTAAGTTAGTGCAGGATGTTTATGTTCTTTTTGGGCCTGATTAACAAATTGGCTTTGATAGTTAATGGACATAAAGGTTTATTTCGTAAGAATGGTTGTGTCAGCCTGGTGCAAAGTATCTGACTCGTTTGCGGATAGGAAGTTTGAGACCCGCTCGCAGATCAAAAGTTTTCACTACCGTTCTCAACCTACCTCCCCTGTGAACAAGGGATAGGGATTTTTCAGGAGTATATGGGTCTATCCGCATAGTCCTTAGTCTTAGCTTGTGGGGGCGAAGGGTTTGGAGGCTGATTATGGTATGTATGGTAGGTTTCTAGGACATTGTCTTGTCCCCTTACCCAGCAGCTCATAAGAGACTCTTAAACCTTTAAAATGAGAAAAAAGGATAATTTGATGATAGAAAAATAATTGTAATAAATTCAGTAATAATGTTATTTCTGCCTTAACTTGAAACATTTAATTATGTTGAATTCTATTTGAAAACTGGTCAGTGTAAGCATAATTCGGTTATCCCCTGCAACTGCGTCAGATTTTTTTTTTTTTTTTTTTTATGCATGTCCCTACCTCCATGTGGAAGAGCTTCTTTTAATTAAGTCTATTTGCACTGTTTTATCATATGTCAAAGTATATCTAACGGTTTCCAAGTGCTGATAATTTTTTTTTTTTTTTTTGGCCTATTCGTGTAGCATAATTTCTTATTCCTGATCTAGATATTAATCTCTGGCACCGTCGTTCAATTAGTTCTTTATGTATGTTGCATAAGATTTTTCACACTCTGACCATCCTTTACATTCAGATCTCCCTGGACAATTCTATCCTGTTCGTAATACTAGGCAGGCAGTTAATTCTAATAGCCAGGCCTTCTCCATCACGAGGCTCAATACTACGCAGTACTCTAGAAGTTTTATTCCAGTTGTGACCAAGTTGTGGAATGATCTTCCTAATCGGGTGGTTGAATCAGTAGAACTTCAAAAGTTCAAAGTTGGAGGAAATGCTTTTTTGTTGACCAGGCAGACATAGTCTTTTTATAGTTTATTTATGACATATTTGTTTTTGATGTTGTTGATAGTTTATTATATGACATGTCTGTTTTGACGTTGTTTCTTATTTTAGAATGATTTATTGTTAATTTGTTCTCTTCATTTATTTACTTCCTTATTTCCTTTCCTCACTGAGCTATTTTTCCCTGTTGGAGCCCCTGGGCTTATAGCATCTTGCTTTTCCAACTAGGGTTGTAGCTTGGATAGTAATAATAATAATAATAATAATAATAATAGCAGTGGATGATCGCGGTTTCTTTTAATTTAACGCCTGTGGTCATTATCCTATTGCCTTAAAAATATGGAGAAAATTATTATTGTCATTGATAATCATAATAAGAGACATCTGCAGGGAGTTGCTAACTTCATGACGTAACATCATATGCCTGGTAAAATTCTTAGCTTGCCCAATAATGAGAAATATAATAACAGTATTTCACTAACTCGGTATCTGGTCAATTTATCATTTTGCCGCCAAACTCTGTATATCGTGTTCGTATGGCATCGCTTTAATAAATAGATATTTTAGTTTAGTACTAACATGAAACACTATAAATATATTGAAAGATTTAGTTCCACTGAGCGGGCTAAGCTTACACGATAAAAACTGTAATTCCCTTCTGGGAAGATATCCTGTACAAGAAGCGGTTTAGCAGGTGTAATTAGATGAGCGACTTTAAAACCAGTAAATGGCATCACTATTTTAACAGTTTAGACTGTCAAGTTCTTCATTACTATAGCAGTTTTGGAACTGATTATAACAAAAAGAGATAGAATTAATCCTAAAGGAAACAACGTAAATGATAACAATAAAAAATATTATTCATGATAATTATCAGTATATTGGGTAAGCAGACCCTTTTCTTGGCAAGAATAAGTTAAAAATAATTGCTGCTTCAGCAGCTTTAAATTTATTCGAAATTTTTACTGATTCTACTAAGTTTATCTCAAGCATACCACGTTCCGCCAGTATTTATGAGTATCTCATGATAAAAAAATAATTTGAAATAGAAGGATATGAGTCGTATATCGTAGAGAAAACCAAGGTACAAATTCCAGGTGGATCTGAGTTCCACGAATCAATTAAGATAGTTGCTTTCAGTATTTAAGGACCTTTTGTACGAACAAGCCCTTGCTCTTTTTCTAGCTATGGGTAGGTTAGAGAAGTTGCTGCTGCTGATGGGTTGTCTGGCATTTTTGGCAAAAACTATAGCCCCAAAGGAGGATGCTGCTACTGAAATATTTGACATTTTAGTTACATGGGGGCTCTTGCTGTTAAAACCACAGCCCCCAATAAAGAAATATGCTTCTGCCGATATATTGCCCGGACTTACAACTGGGACGTAGGCTCTTGGAAATATTGCAGCTCACAAGTATGTGACGTCGTAGATTGCTTGGTCCTTATGATACAGCCACTTCTCCCAAAGGAATGCGAGTCGCCTAGCCACCATATATGCGAAAAAATCAAGTTAACACTTTTTGGGAGCGGAGACTGTAGCCTTCGAGCTGGCTGCTGATAGATTTGGTCACACCCGTTTCTGTCGTCTTGGATTAATTCCTGGGTGCGTGGAGATTGACAGATACGCTCGTCGTGTGCGATTTCTTTTTTTCAAGCAGGACTATCGTCTTGCTTATCTCCCGTTGTTGGGTCGTCATTCTCGTCATTCTTAGTTGTAGAGGGTACATAGTAATGCCGTCGGCTGGTCACCTGCTGTTGAAGCTGCAAATTTTTAAAATTGTTGTTGTTATTGTATATATCCAAAAGAGTTTCTCCCGATGGACCTATGCAAACTTTTGAAATGATCAGTCACTTATATCATCTCTATTACCATCGGCGTTATCGTCAACATCTTTATTATCTATTGTTGTGGTTGATTCATATTACTTTGTTAAAATTATTTTTAGTTTCATTCCCATAGAAAACGGTTTTCAGATGTTTTTTTTTCCCTACTGTAATAGGTAAATCGCCTTATCCGGCTATCAAGCAAACTTTTTGTGTTTCTTATTAAAAACAAATGAGTTTATATCCTTCGATAGTTCGTCTGAGCCATCATGATTTGTAAGCGTACAGTGCTTTTGGTTATGGAATTATTTACTGTATCCTATTTGAAAATGTGGGGTAACAAATGGGGAATAAGGAGAACTGGATTAATATCACTCTCTCTCTCTCTCTCTCTCTCAGGAAATCCTAAGTTTTATTTTCAGGGCCTTGTAAGTTTCTCGGCTCTTGCTAATTATAAATTAACATTTCCCAACTCTCTGTTCTTATAATTGCCCCAAAAGTTTACCCCTCCCTCCCTCTCTCTCTCTCTCTCTCTCTCTCTCTCCTCTCTCTCTCTCTCTCTCTCAAGAAATCAGTTTTCATTTTCCTTGTACCGTAATTTTCTCGGCTATCATTAAGTTATGATAAAAAGAATTTGGCAAGATCTCATTTTCTTATAATTGCCTTGCAAAGTTTGAACGATTTCATCCTTCCCCCCCCCCCCCTCTCTCTCTCTCTCTCTCTCTCTCCTCTCTCTCTCTCTCTCTTAGAAATTAAGCCCCCACTAAGGGAAACCCCTTTGTTTTAACCTTTTCCTCCAAAGAAGGTATTTCTTTTCACTGATGGAAGTGTAATTGGTAAGAGTGTTTAGAAGATGGGAATGGGAATTTTGTGTTTATATGTAACTCTCGTCTCTTCCTATCCATCCAACCTGATGATGACAGTTCTAATATTTCTAAGAGTTATTTAGTTTTGTCCAAAGGACAAATTTCATTAATCCATGTAAATATCTACGCCAAGTTTTTCTCCGCGAGCTAATTTTGACTTTTATTCTATTTCAATGTTGTATGTTTCAAAGTTGTACAGGTCATTATGGTTACTACATTCTTGTCTGGTGAAATGATGGGAAAACCACATTGCCTAATTTCTCTGTTAATAAATATCATTTTATAAGAAATTGGTGTTTTACGTACAATTATATGTATATTTGGTGATTTCAATTCCGTATATTCGACCATATTGATTGCTTAAGAATTTTCTTTGTAATTTTTATAATTTGGTCTGCTCATAATGGTGTCAAAATAAGTTTCATTGTTTCAATCATAAAGTTTGATGTTTAATTTATATTTATTACTTCTTTAGTGTTAATTCCAATATTTCAAAGAAGGAAACTCGCACCCTAGAGATTCTCTTGAAAGTTTTAAATCCTAGTAAGATTTAAGGAAAGTTCAAATAAATCTTAATAACCTACTAATCTTGATTCTATAACGCTAGTGGAAAATTTATAGTTCACCCTTGCAAGTAGTAATTGTACAAACCTGCGCAAAGTATGTAATTTGTTAAAGCTCTCATCATAATTTTAAGCAGTATTGTTATTCATTGAAAACAATATTTTAATGAGTTGGCTGCATCCTTGATACTTCCCACGAACTCATTTCTTAATTTCAACCTTTAACCATTTTTTTTTTCGAGTTGGAGTTGTGTGGGACTGAATATTTTACAATCTTTACGTGAAGGGAAATTAGTATTCTGCTCTATTTTTTCAGTGAAACAGCAATAAACTACGGTTAATAAATTCCATGTAAAAATTGCATCTGTTCAGTAAAAGTTTGTTCAAGGATTGTATATTGGTTGGAGACTCGTGACAGTGCGTTACGTTATTATGATCTGGATTTTAGTCTCAATCCACTTTTCATATACCCGTCATCTTTCAGGGTATGGGTACACTAGTTTTGTAATCCTGATAATATAGTAGAGAGAGAGAGAGAGAGAGAGAGAGAGAGAGAGAGAGAGAGAGAGAGAGAGAGAGTGTGTGTGTGTGTGTGTAAAGTTTGGGCTTGGAAATGTGTCTTTGACGGATAGATAATGTGAGAGTATTACTGGTATTCATGGGTTATTGGAAACTTTTATATACCATAGCCTGGTGGTGTGAAAATAATCTTCATCATTGGCTTTTCATAACACTAATTGTATATTTCAGACTATATATCTGTTAGAATTTACGATCCTCCTAAGTCATTCCATGTAAGAGGTAATCATTATTAGATTTTGTTATTTCAGAATAGTAAAAACGTGTAATGTTCTTATGACGGAAGCAAACTGGGCTTTAATGTAAGTATGCAGAAGAAGAGTGGCTGGTTTGGTGTGAAAGTGGAATTAAGGAAAGGGTGTGTTTTAATTCCATGGATGCTAAGCATCTTTGTGGATGGAATGATGCAAGAGATCAGAGGAAGAACAGTGGATTTTGGTGTGTTTTTAGGGGATAAGAAAAGTAGTTAATATTATGATTCGTAATGGTTGATGTTTGCTATTGATACTATGCTGATCGGAAACAGCGATGAAAAACTGTCGAAATTTGTAATAAACAAAATTAAAAGAATTAAGGATGAATATGAGTAACAGTATGATAATGAGGGATAATGGAAAGCAGGAAGATTGAATGATGAATGTTAGGAAGGATGAAGAAAGATTGATAGCGATTAAATCATAAAGTCTCTTAGAGTAAGTGTAATTAATGATACGTCGAGAGAAAGGGTTAGTCACAGAATATATAGACCAAGAAAGGCGGAAGCATGTGCATAAAAGATTGGTAATAAATTTGAATAGTTTGTGGAAGCCAAATGTGGAATATATGAATGCAATGTCGAAGTAACTCCTTTTTTTTTTAAGTTAATTCTGGTTGTTAAATGCAAAATAAGAAAAAAAATTTTACACTCCTGAGAATAACTGTCTTTACTATTTGAGTAATATATATATTGTACAATGGAAGAACTAAGAGAGTGTGAAGTGTAGAGATTTCTTTTGCTACTTGTGAATATTTACTTAAATGTAATTGTAAGTACACTACAACAGTGATTAATGAATATACAAACAAATAAGACAAATTCATCACCAACACCTTACTATTCTGAGCTCATGTTAAATAATATCAGTACTATAAAGACATTACTTATGAAAATGATTAAACATAATACAGTTCTGTATGTGGTTATGTAAAGTTTCATTGTATAAATTGCTTGATAGGATTCTTGGAATATGTGATCATATAATTGAAAAGACTTCGATACTCTCTCTCTCTCTCTCTCTCTCTCTCTCTCTCTCTCTCTCTCTCTCTCTCTCTGAAATAAAAGTAAATGTTGTAGGAAGTTAACTGTTTTTATTTTATCATAAGCTTGAATATTTTTCATATAAATCAAGTATGATATCTCCATCTAGCCCTCACTATGATCTCATCCACATATGGCACTCGAGTAATCTCTCTTATAGTTTCATTTCTGACCCTGTCCTGCCATTTAACTCCCGATATTCTTCTGATGGCTTTGTTCTCAAATTTATAAAATCTGTTGGATAATTTCTCATTGTCATACCACGATTCATGTCCATATAGTAACACCGATCACGAAAGTGATATATGGCCTAAGTTTTATGTAATTTCAGATGATTTGTTTTTCCAAATTTTACTTAACCTAGCCATTGTCTGATTTGCTTTTTAAAATGTTTCATTCAAATCAAATTCTACAGATCCTGTATTAAAGGATCATAGTTCCTAAATATTTAAATGATTCCACCTCATTAATCCCTTCTTCCAATTATATTTCATCTTCCATAGCATAGTCCGTTGTCATCTCTGTCTTTCTTGTATTTATCTTTAGACCAACCTCATGTGATATTTCATGTATTCTGGTAAGCCAGTTTAGCTAGTCCTGTGGTGTTCTGCTAATAAGGACAGTGTCATCAGCATACTCTAGGTCAGCTCATTACCAGTCCAGTCCAATCCTTCTCCATCATTCCCAATTAGCCGGTGCACGCTATCAAATGCCACCAAAACTGGATATCTATATTCTACACATTGTTGTACTACATGTCTTAAAATGAAAATTTGGTCAATACAACTACTACATCTTTTAAATTCTGCTTGTTCATCTCTCTGCTTTTCATCAATCTTTCTCTCCTGTCTCTTTAAAATAAACATGGTATATATTTTCATAACAATTGACGTAAGCGTGATGCCTCTGTAATTATTGCAATCACTCAGATCTCCCTTTTTTTCATTTTCACCAAATCTCCTAGCGCGCATTCATCAGCTTTTGTCTCTTCACGTCAAATTCTACAAAATAATCTTGTACGTGTTCTGGGAGTCACTCTATTGTCAGTCAACATCATCTCAGCAGTTATTTCATCGTATTCAGGGGTTTTCCATCTCTTTAGTTTTTGATGATAGCTTCGACTTTAAACATACTGAAGTCATTCGTGGGCACATGAATCAAATTATTCCCTTCATATCTCCTATTCATAACTTCACTAAAGTGTTCCATCCAACGTTGCCTTTCTTCATCTTCCATAGTTAAAAAATACCCATCTCTCTTTTTTGATGGGTATATGATTCTTCTTTGCACTAGTAGAGGTTTCATTAATAATTTTATGAGCAATTATTTCACCATAGCCACTACCTGATTTATTAGCGTTGTCAGACTCGTATTCTTTCGTGTATAAATATTCTCTCCAGTCATCCCTGACTTTTCTTTTGACCTCACTGGAATACTTAGCATGCTATACCTTGTAATTTTCATTACTTCCTCGAAAACCTTCAGCAGTCACTTTCTGTCTTTGTCTCCTTTATTATAGTATCCCAAGTATCATTTGATATCCATGGTTTTCTCCTTATAACTGCATTTCCCAAAACTTCCATACCAACTGACTGATATATGGTCTTAATATCACCCCATTCTTCATTAATTGTCTGTTCTTCGTCTCTTAAAGTCTCTAAGACCGCAAATCGATTCCTACATTCAATTGCAAATATTATCTGTCATCATCTTCTAAAAGCTTAGTTGTATCAAACCTAGGTATTCTATCTACACTTCTGTTGGGAGCTTTCAGTTTTAGTTTTAGTGTGACAATGAGGAGCTGGTGATCAATACCAATATATGCACCTCTATAGCTTCTTACATTTTCCATTGCCTCCAATAACATTGTTTGTTAAACAAAAAGATATAAAGTGTGCCCCATTTTCATTTGCAACTCCACCAAAACCCTCAACACTCATCACATTCACTATATCTTGATTATTCCTTCTAACTTTAGCATTGAAGTCACCAATCACAGTTTTCTTATCTCTCTCTGGGATCTCATCTGTTAAACTCTACAATTCTTCAGAGTATTTATATTTCCTTTCTTCAGGGGAATCATTTGTTGGTGCGTAGCAAACTATAATTCTGATATTGCTTTGCTTTGATGTAAACTTTCCAAGTAACAATCTACTCTTTACAGCTCTCCATTCCGTTAATGATTTTTCTGCTCTTGGTGTCATCATCAATCCTACCCCTTCTCTTCCAACTTGATCTATTCTTCCTGATTAGATATATATATTGCCTTGGTCTAATATTTCTCAACTAATCCCCTTGAAACGTGTTTCATGTAGTCTCAAGATATCCAAATTATATATCATAAATCCG
Organism: Palaemon carinicauda; assembly: GCF_036898095.1. Lineage (NCBI taxonomy): Eukaryota > Metazoa > Arthropoda > Malacostraca > Decapoda > Palaemonidae > Palaemon > Palaemon carinicauda. The sequence continues at coordinate 75,240,143 of NC_090737.1, forward strand.
TTCTCCACTTGCTGTAACTTCCCAATCTGATTCAAGGTTATAACATTCAAATTACCAATTTTAAATTTTTCTTTAGTATTTATAAACCAAGATATTCCTAGTACCCCGCTACACCCGGGACTGAGAGCCATTATTCTGTCATTTTTGCTTTTCATAGACTGACTAAATCCATAGAAAATTCATTGGCTAAATTCATCAAAGGATAGCCAGTTCCTTGTGAAGTGCAGTGCCCATCTAAGGCAAGTGACCCCGTCCAGTCCATAATAATTCCAGTAAGATCAACCACCAGTCATCAGGAGTAAAAGCCGTAAAGGCACCTTGTTCATCGCCTTAAACCCAATCTATCACCCGGCTGCCAGTGACTTCATCGAGATTTAGAGAGCCTTTTCCTCCACACCCAAGGTTCTCATTACTCCACCGTTGGCAAACATGGATTGCTAAGCTATACCGCCTAGCACATAAGTGTGTGTATATATATATATATATATATATATATATATATATATGTGTGTGTGTGTGTGTGTGTGTGTGTGTGTGTGTGAGGCATGCGATGTATATATTTTTCACTAAGCTGGAGGAAGAATCAGAAAAACGAAATTTTTTGGACCAGCTCTTTCGTATTTTCATACCTCTTCGGGTCCAGTTGCACTTGAAGAGGTATGAAAATACGAAAGCGCTAGTCGAAAGAATTTCGTTTTTCTGATCCTTCCTCCAGCTTAGTGAAAAAAAAGAATATATATATATATATATATATATATATATATATATATATATATATATGTATGTATGTATGTATGTATGAATGTATGTATATACATATATATATATATATATATGTATATATATAATGTATGTGTACAGTATATATATATATATATATATATATATATATATATATATATATATATATATATATATATATATATAATCATCATCATCATCATCATCATCTCCTACGCCTATTAACGTAAAGGGCCTCGGTTAGATTTCGCCAGTCGTCTCTATCTTTAGCTTTTGATTTAATACTTCTCTATTCATCATCTCCTACTTCGCGTTTCTTAGTCCACAACAAAGTAGGTCTGGGTATTCCAACTCTTCTAGTGCCTTGCGGAGCCCAGCTGAACGTTTGGTGAACTAATCTCTCTTGGGGACTGTGAAGAAAATGCCCAAACCATCTACATCTACCCCTCATAATGATCTCATCCACATATGGCACTCGAGTAATTTCTCTGAAAGCTCATTTCTAGTTCCGTCCTGCCATTTAACTCACAATATTCTTCTGAGATCTCTGTTCTCAAATCTACTAAAACTATTGGAGATTGTTTCATGTCATACCATGACTGATATCCATAGAGTAAAACCAATCTCACTAAACCGATAGTCTTATTATTATATGAAATTTCAAGAAATTTTTATTTCCAAATGTTTTTTAACCTCGCCATTGTCTGATTTGCTTTTTTCAATCTTTCACTAAACTCTAACTCTAAAGACCCTGTATTAGTGATCATAGTTCTAAATACTTGAACAATTTTACCTCATTAATCCTTTCTCCACCCAATGATATTTCTTCTTCCATTGCATACTCCGTTCTCATCATCTCTCTTTATACTATTTATCTTCAGCCCAACCTCATGTGATATTTCATGCATTATTTTAAGCAAGAATTGCATTTCCTATGATGTTTTGCTAACTAGGACAGCATCATCAGCATACTCTTGGTCTACTAAATTCCTATCACCAATTCAGTCCAATCCTTCACCACCATATCCGACTGTTCTACATATTACAAAATCCATGAGGAGGATAAACAACATAGGTGACAACACATTCCCTTGGAGTACTCTGCTGTTCACTGAAAATTCATTTGATAGGACTCCATTAACATTAACTTTGCACTTGCTATCCTTATGAACAGATTTAATCAAATTTACATATTCAAGAAGCATTCCATAATAACCCAGGACCCTCCAAAATATTTGCCGGTGAACACGATCAGAGTCTTTTTCATAGTCCATAATTTCCATCAAAAGTGGATTTTTATATTCTACGCATTGCTGTACAACATGTCTCAAAATAGAAATTTGGTCAGTGGAACTTCTCCCTTTTCTAAATCCTGCTTGTTCATCTCTCAGCTTTTCATCAATCCTTGTCTCCAGTCTCTTTAGAATAGGAATACTATATATTTTCTTAACAAGTGACGTAAGTGTTATGCCTCTGTAATCATTGTAATCAATCATGTCTCCTTATTTTTTTTTGCCATTTTCACCAACACATCAAACTCCCATTCATCAGGTTTTGCCTTTCCATGCCATGTTCTACAAAGAAATCTTATAAGTACTCTGGGATTCACTTCATTTTCGGCCAGTATCATCTCTGTAGTTTTTCCAACGTATCCATGAGCTTCAACTTCAAACACACTGAATTCATTCATGGTCACATCAAGGTCTTCATCAGCTTCAGGTATATCAATCAAATTAATCCCTTCATATCTCTTATTCATAGCCTCACTAAAGTGTTCCATTGAACGTTGTCTTTCTTCTGTTGTTATAACAGAGCCATCTCTCTTTTTGATGTGTATATGCTCATTTCTTCTTTGCCCCCATAGAGATTTCATTAATAAGTCTATGAGCAATTCTTACACTATAGCCAGTTCCTGAATTCATAGCTTTGTCAGCTTCATCTGCTTTACTGTTAAAATGTTTTTCCAGTCATTCCTAGCTTTTCCTTTGACCTCACTATCAATACTGGAATACTTAACATGCTCTACTTGCAATTTTCTTTACTTCCTCGAAAATTTTAAACAATCAATTTCTGTCTTTGTCTCCTTTTTATAGCATCCCAAGTATCATTTGATATCCATGGCTTTCTCCTTTTAACTGCGTGTCCAAAAGCTTCCCAACCAACTGATTGATATATGTTCTTAGTATCACACCATTCTTCCTTATAATTGTCTGCTCTTCGTCTCTTAAAGTCTCTAAGACTGAAAATCGATTCCTACATCCAATTGCAAATGTTTCTCTTTGCTCTACTAAAAATTTAGTTGTATAAAACCTATATATTCTATCTACCTTTATGTTGGGTGCTTTCGGTTTTAATTTCAGTGAGGCAATGAGGAGCTGGTGATCACTACCAATATCCGCACCTCTTTAGCTTCTTACATTTCTCCTTCTCTCTTTATTGATGGCAATGTGACCCATCTGATTTTTTTTTTTTTTTTTGTAATTACCACACGGTGAAGTCCATGTATACTTGTGGATGTTCTTTTGTTGAAAAAGAGTACCTTCAATGACAAGATTGTTTGCTGAACAGAAACTTATGAAATGTGCTCCATTTTCATTTGCAACTTCGCCAAGACCTTCGACACCCATCATATTCCCTAATCCTTGATTATTCTTTCCTACTTTAGCATTGAAGTTGCAAATCACAATTTTCATATCTCTCTCTGGGATCTCATCTATTAAACTCTGCAGTTCTTCATAGTATTCATCTTTCGTTTTTTCAGGTGAATCATTTGTTGGGGCATAGCAAACTATAATACTCATGTTGCACTGCTTTGATTTGAATTATGCTAATAACAAGCTACTATTTACAGCTATCCACTTGGTTAATGCCTTTTTTGCTATTGGTGTCATCATCATTCCTACTCCCTCTCTTCCAACGCCATCTAATTTTCCTGAGTAGATAAATAAATTGCCTTAGTCTAAAGTTTCTTTACCAATTCCCTTACTACGTGTTTTACTTAGGGCCAAGATATCCAAACTATATTTTTCAAATTCACTCTCCACCTGCTTTAACTTCCCAATCTGATTTAGGGTTCTAACATTCCAATTATCTATTTTAAATTTTTCTTTAGTATATATAAACCGAGAGATTCTTAGCACCCCCCTACGCCCGGGACTTGGGGCCATTCTTTCATCTTCTCTTTGTTTTAATTAATAAATCCAAAGAGGATTCATTGGTTTTATACATCAAAGGATAGACAGTTCCTTGTGATGCGCAGTGCCTATCTAAGGTGAGTGACCTCGGCCGGTCCATAGTAATTCTAGTAAGATCAACCGCCAGAAATCAGGAGTAAAAGCCGAAGAGACAGAGTGTCCATCGCCCTAAACCCCATACGTCACCCTGCTGCCAGTGACTTCATCGTGATTTAGAGGGTCATTTCCTCCACACCCAAAGCTCTCATTACTCCGCCAAGTTGTTCATCCTCTTAGCCTATATGAATAGAACCGTTGGCAAACATGGATTGCAAAGATATACCGCCTAGCACGTTATATATATATATATATATATATATATATATATATATATATATATATATATATATATATATATACATATATATATATATATATATATATATATATATATATATATATATATATATATAATATGTGTGTGTGTGTTTCTGTATTTGTGTATGTGTGTGTCTATTGTATAAATGTTTCACTGTTTGTACATGTGTTTAGATGTATTTTGAATTGTACTAAAATTGTAGTGCTACCATAAATTCAGTTTCCTAGTTAAATATTAATCTCTGGGACGTGAAACTATTTTTTTCATCATATATTTAGCCAAAGGCAAAGGATAAGTAACTTGATTATTATCATTATTATTATTATTTTTTTTATATCATTATTATTTTCATTATTATTATTATTATTATTATCATTATTATTATTTTTATTATTATTATTATTATTATTATTATTATTATTATTAATTTTTTTACTTGCTAAGGTACAACCCGTGTTGGAAAAAACAGTATGCTATAAGCCCAGGGTCCCCAACAGTGAAAATAGCCCTGTGAGGGAAGGAAATAGGGAAAAATAAAATATTTCAAGAATAATAACAACATAGAAATAGATATTTCCTAAATAAGATATAGAAACCTAACAAAATAAGAGTAGGAGAAATTATATAGAATAGTGTGCCCGAGTGTACCATCAAGCAAGAGAACTCTAAACCAAGACAGTGGAAGACCCTGGTGCAGAGGTTTTGGCCCTATCAAAGATTACAGAACAATGGTTTGATTTTAGAGTGTCCTTCTTCTAGAATAGCTGCTTAGCATAGCTAAAGAGTCGTCTTCTATCCTTACCAAGGGGAAAGTGGCCACTGAACAATTACACTGCAGTAGTTAACCTCTTGGGTAAAAAAGAAGTTTTTCGTAATCTCAGTATTGTTAGGTGTTTGAGGACAGAGGAGAATTTGTAAAGAATAGGCCAGACTATTCGGTGTATGTGTAGGCAAAGGGAAAGTGAACCGTAACCAGAGAGAAGGATCCAATGTAGTACTGTCTGCCCAGTCAAAGGACCCCGTAACCTTCTAGCAGTAGTATCTCAACGGAAGGCTGGTGCCGTGGCCAACCTACCACCTAACAAAAGCAATAGAGAGTCCAGGAATTAACATGCAACTGCCTCCGCGAGTAGAAATAAAAATGATTGAGAGACCACGAACAAAATGTGACAAAAAGGTAATTATGAATTTGTTAATATCAATATTCTTTGATATATATATATATATATATATATATATATATATATATATATATATATATATATATATATATAATATTGTGATAGCTGGCTTGACCACCACATAAAACACTAAACTTTTATCAAATAGTATTCACCAAAATACCCTACTAAGTCCACAAAAGGTGGAATAGTATCCAACTTCAATAAAAGTGCAAAGTCAATTCAAGGGGACAAAGAAAATACCAAAAAAATATACTTGATTTTAATACACAAGTTTCAGACAGAAATAACACCTGAACCTCAACAATACAATAATCAACATGAAACACTCACTCTTAAACTCCCTGCAAAAGAAAACAATTACCCGATTAAAGAAAGATCATCAACACATACATACTAAAAGGGGAGAGGGTCCAGAAAGTAGGAGGCAAGCGAAAAGTGAGAATATCCTAACAAATACAATCTAAATATCCCTAATAAGTTGGCGATGGCTGGCTTGATTGGAAGGTTTCACAAGCTACACTAATGGCGTCAGCAGAGGATCACAGGTCAGTGATCTCGACAAATAAATATAGGTATCACTATTATTACCTTGGGACAGAGAGGTCCCCTTGGCTTTTACTGAACCAAGGGCAGTACACAAAATGCTGACTAAAAGGTCCTTGCTGCAGAGTAAGGATATCCAAAAAAGCTATACAGCTTCAAAACGTAGCTCTGCAATTTGACGAGGAATAATTATAGTTCCAAAAGCAATAGTAGTGCCCTTCAAGGTTGGAGGCTCAGAAACACATTGAGGCA
>NC_090737.1:75251414-75301414 GCF_036898095.1 Palaemon carinicauda
ATCTTTATTCACATATTGGGGAATTTTTTGTGTATATTCGTGGTAAATCAGGCAAATCACTGGTCACTGACAATTACTGGAACTCATAAGAAGGAAAATTCTCCTCTTAGTAAAGTGACCTAATTCATAATTTTTACGAAATCAAGTTATGCGGAAACTTAATGGTGAACCGTTGAAGCCTAAAAAAAGATATATTGACGAATCAAAGTCACTTCACAAATTAGACAAAATTTTAGAATAAAGTGTGAAGATTCCTTAATATGCATATATGCATACAATTATTTGTATGTGAATATATATATATATATATATATATATATATATGTATATATATATATATATATATGTATATATATACATATATATGTATGTGTGTGTAAGTGAATGTTGGTTATATGATTAAGAAAAATAATCCTGATTGACTAATTATTAAGAGAGCAAATTAAAATATTAGTTGATGTAACGATCTAACAAGAGAATTCAGTTTGTTGATGTGTTTCGTCCGGTCTTGTATAACATAAATATGATATGCTGGATTTTAGTATTTCCCTCTGATGTGGTTGCATCTTCAAAGCAGCTTCGTAACAAAAGCAGCTTATTCACCCTGTCGAAGAAAATTGTCTGAAAAAATATAATCAATTTAATTAGTTACTTTGATTTTTATCTAGTGTATCAAGTTACAAATTTTTCAAGTAAATTCCTCTTACAACTTAATTGGGACAGAATAGAACTGGTTACGGGGCTCAATAAGAGGGAATGATGGAAAAGGGTAGAAACAAAATACGAACAGGGATAAAATATGATAAATAGTCCCGACTTCATCTTCAGTTTCTCTTAAAAAGATAGAAATTTTAACACTTCCCTTCTCACTCTCCATTTACTTTCGTGCCTCGTCACCTCCATTGTCTTTATATGGAAGGATTTGCTCTGTGTAAGTAAATGGACACGATAAAAAACAACAAATAGTACGTTGAAAAAATAGAAAAGCGAAAAAAAAATATATTTCCGCCGCTCATTGTTCATGGATGTAGCGGCCCTTCATATGCTAATTCTTGCAACTTCTTTCCCACCCAGGGGACAAGCCTTTATGTAAATCCATCATTGTTTTATTGGCAAAGAAAAGTTAGCGGCGGAAAGGGGATGGGTTTGTAGTACTGGTTGGATGAGTAAATGACATGGCGTTGGAGATGGCTGGCAAAGGGATTTACTGGAGATTGCTGGCGGAGAGATGAACATGGCAAAAGTAGCCTAGTCGAAGGGAGTGCAGTGTTATCCTCTGTTTCAGTGTCAATATATCCTTTGCTTTCACTACCATAGAAAGTATATCCATTGCTTTTATTAACAATGAAAGAGATACATTGTTTTCAATGGCAAGTGAATCTTTTACTTCCAGTGGCAATTTGATCCTTCACTTTCAGTGAAAAAAAAAAAAAAAAAAAAAAAAGAGTCCTTTCCCTTCAATGGCAAAGACGTCCTCAAGTTGAAATGACGTAAGAATTATTTACTTTGTGAAACTTGCCAAGTTCAGAGAGAGAGAGAGAGAGAGAGAGAGAGAGAGAGAGAGAGAGAGAGAGAGAGAGAGAGAAGTAACTGCTGGTATCAATATACTTTGATACATACATACATACATACATAAATACATAAAAAGTGCAAATATGTTTATGAATAGTTTCCATGAGGATACTCCATCTCTGTAAACTGGCATTACTCATCATAAGCTGTACTAGCGCTCATATATATATATATATATATATATATATATATATATATATATATATATATATATATATATATATATATATATATATATATATAGAGCATATGTGTGTAAATTTCGCTCAAAATCTATTTTTGGGTGATATCGCCATGTGGTCCTGATGGAAGGTTCCTAATAATAGCTTCCTAAGGGATATATGTACTACAGTGATATTCCCAGAGAATTTACCTTTAGGTCTCCAGAATTCTAATTCCTGGCGCGAATATCCTTAAGATGTCTCTCAATGATATCGCATATATCAAGGGACGTATTCTTGACACGCCACATAGCAATCTTCACCCTGAATAGCGTTTACGCTTCGGGGGGGGGGGGGGGGTGGCAAAATTAGAAGGGGAGCCGTATCAAGGCCATCCTACTTCCCATACTACTATTGAGTATCAGAACAGCGCTATATCCAATATGGCAGACATTCCTTGTATCATTGAGCATGGTGCTACAGATACTGTAGTTTCGGGAGGGATTCTGCAAAGATCTTTTCTATGGAAAAGGAGGGTGGGTCCATCAGGACGACATGGCCATATCACCCAAAAGTAGATTTTTCGCTTTGCTCAAAATCCGTTTTTTGGCTCAACCCATGTCGTCCTGATGGAAGCATACCAGAGCATTACTGTATCAGTGGATTTTCATCAATGCCTTAACCTTGGGACAATATTTCTATGGTCATCTGGACCATTTGAGACAAATGACGTTACCGTTATCCGTCATTATCACTAATCATAAACAATGTTAGTGCTTCCTGCCCCCTACAGGGAAGAGTCATTCTAGACGGTAGAAAAGGGGCCTCAAGGTTAGCATATATTGTATGAACAAACATAAGTATACACTGGGTATACAAACGGTCTCACTGTTTGTATATATTGTCGAACAATATCAATGTCCATTATATCCATTGTTGGTAAGCATACAATGATATGAAGTTTACTTACATGAGTAAGTCAAAGAACTCTGGCATCTTAAATATGCAAATTGTCGGGCGAATTAGGACGCAATTACATTTTAATAGACATTTATTACTAATAAATGACTAAATGAAATAACAAGTGAAACGAATGTAGCCTGATATAGGAATTATACATGTGACGTATACAGAAATTATTTTCCTTTTTTTTTAAAAGGGAAGAAATGATGAGTGCCACTCTCAAACTGAAGAAGAAGTTTTTAATAAACTTTTCCTTTAAAATTTCTGTAAACGTTATTTCCTATCGACACTGTGTACTACGTACACATGGCACGAGTGTTATCTGTATAATTTCACACCTGAGATTTTTAACAGATTTAGTGTCACCATGGTAAGACTCATTTAAAAAGGGATCACACTGAAAGTGCTGACACTTTCTCCCTTTAATTGACAGTCCCAATCAATTAACTGTTCATCGCAGAATTAGACAGCAGGTTTTAATACACTACCTGCCGCCACCACATAATGCTTCAGTTCATGGACCTGCTTAGCATAGTGTTTGTAGAACACTCTGAATGATTTCCATCCAGTATATGAGCGAAGACGCTCAAAGTCCATATACTGAAAAAAGTTCAGTGATGAAGCAATTCTCATTGGATCATGAACTGCGGGAGAAACTGTCAGGATCTGCTCTGCGAATAAAGTAGGTGAGCTTGGCCCTCAATTGTTTTAGGGATAAGTTTGATCCAGAGGTTTCTCCTTTAAAGAGCTGTCCTCCCCTGAAGTCTGAAGTTCTACGAAGATAGACCTTTAGACACTCTACAGGACATAGAGAGACAGCTTCCTTCAAAGGGCAGATTCTCCAGGGATCCCAACTCTTATTGGGTAGCTCGTTCTTAGCGAGAAAGGTTGGATAAGGAAAGAGATTCAGTTCTTCCGGTTCTGTGAACTGAATGTGGCCCTCATCTATAGATAGGGCCACTATTTCACTAACTCTAGCCCCAGAGGCTATAGCAAACAGAAAAATAACCTTTTGGGTTAGATCCTTGAGGGAACAATCTTCATTGTTCACAGATAAGGCATAATGTAGGACATTGTCCAAAGACCATGAGATGGGCTTTGGCAGTGCTGGAGGCCTAAGCCTTGCACATACCTTCGGAATCGTATTAAAGATTTCATTCGCCAGATCCACTTGAAAGGCAAATAGAAGAGGTCTAGTCAAGGCTGGCCGCCAGACCTTGATTATGAAGGTGGACAAAGAAGGACAGACAGAAGTTCAATGAAATTTCTTTCGGTACTTTTGCTTTTACAAAAGCAACCCACTTTTTCCAAGATGACTCATATTGTCTTCTAGTTGACTTCGACTTGTATTCTTCTAAGAATTCTATATTGCCTTCTGAGATCCCAAATCTTTTCTTAACCGCTATGGCAAGAAAATCATGAAATGAAGGGTTTGGGCTCTTTGTGATAAATCGAAGGCAATTAACTTCTGAACCTTCTGAGATAGTACTGGGTTCAGTACTAGGGCCAGTCTCAGCCTCAGTTCCTTCACTAAAGGGAACCAGTTGCTCTTGGGCTACTTGAGAGCCAACAGAGCCACTCCTCCCTGGAAGGATCTCAGCATGTTGAGGACCTTCAGCAGGAGATTGGATGGGATGAACAGGAATTCCTGAGTCCATCCCTCCCATACTAGAGACATGGTGTCTGTTATATCCACTAGAGGATCCTTGTATGGGGCTACATATCGAGGTAGTTTCTTGATGACGCTCGTGATGAAGAGGTTGATCTGCAGCTCGGGGACTTGTTCCCATCTGGGAGAGAATAGGTCTGCGTCTTTGGACCATTCTAACTCTATCGGCTTGAGCCCGAGTAGAGCATCCGCTGTCACATTGTGGATCGATTGTACATGAACTGCTGATAGGTACCATCCTTTTAGGCAAGGGAGGGCTAACATCACCTAAACTATATGAGACACTCTCTGGCCTTGTCGGTTCCGACGTCTCATTATCGCTTCGATGTCCCAGATTAGCCTGAGAAGGTCTGATCTGCGTGGAGAGAGTTTCCCCACCCACGACAGGACTAACATGGCCTTGGATAGAGATGACCGAATCCCTTGGATTTTCCTCTGATGGGAGTGAACACCCCCTTCTTCCGACTAGGCATCCATGTGTATGATCTTCAATAGTCGGGGTAGTTGCAAGGGCACGGTCTCCGATAGGCTTTTGGCCTTTGACCATTTTTAGGGAAGCGATTAAGGAAAGACTGATATCGGTCTTTTTAGAACTCTTCGAGCGTTTGATGCGTATCTTCTCCAGACTCTTAACGCATCTTTCAGCTGTGCTCATAGCACTGGGTCTGTCACTATTGCGAACTAGAGAGAGTTCAGAACTCCTCCCTGGTAGCGTCTTGGAATCCTGACTGATTACCATAGTCTCTCGACCGACCCTGGGATCTCCTTTTACATCCCCAAGGGAAAGGAGAGCTGGTGTGACGACAGGTTTCAATGGTTTTTTAACCATTGAAGCCTTTGAGCTGGAGAGAATCGAGACTTCTTGAAGCAGATCTAGCATCCCCGATGTTCCAGGAACTTGATAACTTCCTTCGATGCTCATAGACAAGCCACTTCGGGTGCTGCCCACCCCAGCCTTTCGCCCAGGTACTTTGTTGCCTGAACCATTTCTAGGCTTGTTTTTAGCATGACTGTGTCCGACAATCCAGTGAAGATACTTAGGAATGTGTTTAGTCTGACAAGTATCTTTCCTAGGACATATGTTATCTTCTGTAACTTGAATCCTTGCTAGGAGGAGAGGGCGCGACTGACTGGAAGCTGCCAATAGACATCTTTCAGGTCTGACTAGACTGTGAACGCCCCTTTTTGAAATAGGGTCCTTATTTTCAGAAGGATTAACATTCTGAACTTGCTGTTTTGTTTGAACTTGTTGAGTGGCGACACGTCCAGAATGACTGAGTTTTCTTGAGTCCTAATTGTGAACACCAAACAGCCTTCCCTGGAATTCGATGGACTAAACTTTCCTTACCACTTGTATGCTCTAGAGCTCTAAGGTATACTCTTCCAGGATGGGGTTGGAGTGTAGGAAGAGTTGAGGAAATGATGGTGGAGGTGTGTCTATTTTCCATCCTAGTCCCATCTTGATTAGGCCTTGGACCCAAGGATCGAAGGTCCAGCAATCCTGAAGGAACCTCCCTCCTACCAGAAGCATCTCTTTGCTTCACCTGATCAGAACACCTGATCAGAAGGTTTACATCTTCGACAGCCTACCTGTGGGATGTTGTTAAACAGCCCGAGGAAAATTTCTAGACTTTTCTGTCTTTCTTTTAGGTTGGGGACTCACATCCGTGGAAGACTTTCTCTTTGAAAAGATGCCCCACTGCTGGAGAAGTTCTATGTTCTCTGTGGTGGCTTTCTTAATCACCTCTCTAACTACCTTGTTTGGAAAGATGTCTCTACCCCAGATGTTGGAAGATATTAGCTTCCTGGTTTCGTGTTTCACTGTTACGGCAGCAAACACAAACTCCCTACAGGCTCTCCTAGCCTTCATAAAGGCATAAAGGTCTTTTACTAAGGTGGCCATATGCATTTTGGCCAAGACTATGAGCATTTCTGGGGTACTTTGATGGGCTGAACAAAACTCAATGCAGTTCTGTAGGGATAGGGAGGCTGCAAGTCTCTCCTTTGTCTCTTGTTCCTTGCCCAAAAGAAACTCAGAAAGTTTAGGGAGATTCTTGCTAAACTTTCGTCTAGCGACATCAGCGTCTAGCTTTCCTACTGAAAAGGTTAAGTGGACTTCCATCCAATCCTTCTCCTGCATGGGAAAGGCTGGTGACAGAGGCTTGCACTCCTCGAGTGCAGGACATGGTTTACCTGCCTCCACTGCCTTGGCAGCAGATTTAAATGCATTCCACGTAAAGGGGAATGATATTGAAGCAGAAGCAAGAAAGGAAGGGTGTCTGTTACTTGGTGTGAATACTTTCGACACCGAGTAACCCGCCTTTCTCTGGCTACTTGACAAGATATCCTGTGCCTTATCATGGTCGAGAATGATGACCTCCTTCAGTTTCGTTTCTTTTCCTGACCTTGGTTCATGCTTCAGTCGAATGAAGCAATTAGGGAAAGCATCAAAGCTTAGCCAAAACTGGATTTCATCTAAAGGAACAGCACCCATCTTCTCTGAGATGTAGAGTTTGCCGTCTAAAATCGGCATAAGCTCCGCATACCTCCAGGGATTGGTTTTGGAGCATGTCGGAAGGTCTTGGTCTCTGAGTCGTTTGTATGACATTTGGGGAGCGACAAGTGGAGCTTCACAGAGCTCTATCTTGAATTTCGCTTCCTCCTTTTCACCTTGTTTGCGAAAGTTTTCTATTCGACCTTTCATATGGGCCAGTAATTGGTCCATTTTGTCTAATAGACGGGTAGAAGGTGAAGATGTCGATGTTAACGTCTCTAGAGCTGGCACAGACGGAAGCATTTCCGACACGACATTGTCCGTCTATTCCCGTGGGGGCTTCCTGCCCCCCTCCCAAAAGCTACCTGCCTGGTGCACCACTATTTCCCTACTTGCTTTCGGGAATAGTAACTACGCATCCTATCATTAGGTAGGTATGGTCCCGGAGAGATTTTCTGGAATCCTCTTACCCAGTTGCGTCGTTTCTTACGAGCTGCATCCCTAGACTCCATCGACTTGGCATTATGGAAACCCTCGGACATTAAGGTCTGACATACATTGCAAACTTGAGGGTTCCAATAATGCAGGGATTCGGAAATAATATTGCTGGGGGCATGAAACCTGCATGTATTATGACCGTGGAAGTACTTACTCTTGATATTGCAGAAGACTGCAACACATGTCATCTGGGGTTCCTCCTGTAAAGAAAGGAAAACAGAATGAGTATACAATTGATTATCTCACTGATAAGCATTATATAAAAGACATCTTTTAACTAAAATAGCTTAGGATAGTAAGTTAGAAAGGGATAGTGGGAGACACATACTTGTGTATCCCTTGCAAGCAAATGCTGTTACCTCCCCTCAGTATTAACTATAAGGAGATTCCTTTATCAAGGAACTCTAACGAAAGGGTTCTAACCCCTAGGGGTAGTAAAGTTTACAAGCCCCTGTCTTTTATTATCTAACACTGTGGGGGTAAGGATGACTGATTTCTAATCAGAGAATTGAAGGAATTCTATTCTTTCAATATAGGAACGGTCTCAGCAGAAGCCCGCACAAGGGTACCCAAGACATGTTAGAAATGAACTACTGTATAATCATGCTGTAGTTTTCTGTTTGCAGTATATACTATATTGCAAAATACCGACTACTGTATAATTAAATATAATGTAGTGCAGCCGGTGTGCTGCCATTACAGCTAGCATCTGACGGCACGGTCCAGCTGGCATGACGCCGACTGGACTAGGAAATATAAAAGACATATATTTGTGCATCCTACCCAGCCCATTTGCTGTGACCTTCCTTTCCAATATTAAAATCATAGAGTTTCCTGATCAGGGAAACTCAAGGATAAGGGTTCTAACCTTTTAAGGATAGAAGTGTAATACCACCAGCTCTTAAATTTATTTAATATTGTAGGGTAAGATGTAAACTGATTTCTAATCAGAATTTTGAAGAAATTCTATTCTTTCAATATAAGATTGGTCTCAGCAAACACCTGGGCAAGGATACCCAAGATATATTGGAAAATAACTACTAGTATAATATATACAATAGTTTTCTATCTGCAGTATATCCTATACTGCAAATATACTGACTACCTGTATAAACATATACTGTAATTCATCCGGCATGTAGCCAGCCTACCTAGTCCCTAACAGAGAGAGACAGCATGGAGCGAAGGCTACCTTATTACTGTGTATGGATACACAAATTAAGGATGTAAATATTTAATTTACTGCCTTTCTCCAGAAAGAAGGTTCAAATGGAAGGGGAGAATGTAATATTCAGGCTTCCATCCAGCCACCAGTACCATCGCCGGCAAGGTTCGGCTGGCACATGGCCGGCAGGCTAGAATCCGGCAGCACTGATACAGTCGGCATACTGCCGACTGAATCAGCACTTATCTGTGCCCCTTTGTGCCTATCTGTGCATACCGCCGGCCAGGCTAATACCCTGGCAATAGCATTTGTGGCCAGCAGTCCAAGGGAGGACTGAAGAACCTTGGTGACAGAAGATACTTCCCACTAACAGCCATCATGGCTGCCAGCAGCCGCCAGCCGTCATGGCCGCCGGCACATAACCTGGGTGCCAGCAGCCTGCAAAGCCGCCGGCAACCATCATAGCCACCGACAGTTTGTATAAAACATGGCCGCCGGCAGTTGTCGTGGTTGCCAGCAGCCAGCATAGCCACAGGCAGTAAGACAACAGCCGTTGAGTAGGAGTCTGGCCGGCCCCACAATCCACTGGCAAAGCGTGAGATTGCAGGACGGCGGCTCAAAGAGATACGATAGCTAGGCCATCACAAAAGAACAGAGGGAGAGGGAAAAGGGTCCTGTATGAGTTGTGGAAGGAGCCGGCAAGGTTGCTGGTCCTACACACCCTTAAGAAACTCTCTTTCAGTATCGGCGCCATCCTAGGCGGCAGGAGAATTTCTATTCTCCAACCTAGGGTCTGCCAATACAGTAAAGGGGACGGCAGCCTAGGGTCTGCGAGCACAGGACTAGTCTAATAGACCAGAGGGAGAAGGTGGCAGCATCATACAACCACTTCAAGTGCGGCCTAGGGAGGCTAGCCTCCTATGCCGGCAGCCTAGCCGGTAGGGGAATGACTATTTATTAGTGTGCTACTGTTATTAACACACATTTGAGTTCCCTTCAAATGTCATCTTCAATGTGTTTTTATATTAGACTTGGTAGGTTATATCTTCAAGTAAGTCTAGGTAAGTTAACTTTAAAATAGTTTATTCTTTAAAAACAGTATTAACATCTCCATCACAGGAGTATAGATGGTTTGGTCGGATGGCCATTCCGTATGACATCTCAGTAAGAACTACCACAAATATCCATATTCACGTTAAAGTTTATTTAGTTATCTCAGCACTTAATGATTTATTGTAAACACAACATTAATACCGGAAGGTACTTAATTCCGTTCTCATAGACAACTCTTTCTCACGGCTTGGTTGTGTTTACTCTTCATGAAAAATGTTACATTGCTGAGGTTTGGCATTCACATCCTGTTTATGATATGACTATGGCATTTCTCACACTTCTACTTCCACATATTACATGTTTAAATACATGACCTAAGGGTCATGTGTTTAAACATGTAATATCTATATATTACATTAACTCGGGCAGCTACCTCAATTTTTGAAAATTTAACAATACGTCAAAATATGTTTACTAGGAGTGTGACTGGATATATATATGTTATTTTTTTTTTAACTTTAGCCATAAGCAAATGAGGATGAATGTTCAAATAGGCACAATAAAAAAAATAATAATGCATACTTAACAAATATTGCCAAAACAAAGAAAAAATGCATGATAAATACAGATCATATATATGGTACATTGCTAGCAAACGATTATATGGTACCAACAAAAAAAAAATACTGATATACATATGATTCGGTAACTTTGTTAAAGAATAGTTGTTACCTTTGTCAAAAATATAGATTAATATAATACGGTAACTAATAAAAATATCTGTTACCTTGGTAAAGATATAATTTTAGTGCACAAACACGAATTCCTGATACGTACACGCACCACGGTTTCGTATATATATATATATATATATATATATATATATATATATATATATATATATATATATATATATATATATATATATATATATATTATTTTTATATATAGGGCTTATATATTTTATTAGATGCCCATAGATTCTTTATTTTAACATTTAGGGCTTATATATTTTATTAGGTGCCCAAAAAATGATTTATTTTTTAAATGTTTTTTTAAAATGTTTTTTAAAATGCAAATGTTCTATAGTCTCTTCAATTACATATTACTAGCGTACTAACTGCTTTTCGTGCACAACACTTTTCCAAGACAATTTTTACTCCTTTCAGCGAATGAAGGGGCCATTTTCAAACGGCTTTAAATTGAATTAAAATAGGAGTTTTGTCTGGACATGGCAAAACGTTCTGTTTGAGCTCCAATTTATTATTCTTTAACCTACAACAAACAAGGATGTAAACGGTGATAAATATCATCACCGTAACGCTGATTACTTCTAGCAACACGTAGAAATGACGTTCTGCATAAGTCGGTGTCGGGTGGTCCATCTCGGTTAATTTCATCAACCGCTTAGCCACACGTACATTGTATGGGAGAGGTAAAGATGGAATTGTAGTCGACCATGTGAAGTTCGCGAAGTAGGCCCGTTCTCTGATGATAGTCTTGATTCCATGGACCATGTAATTCGGGGACGTACCGATACAACCATCTGCTGCAACGAAGATTTGGGAATAGGCCGTGGATCCGTCCGGGCATGATACATTGAAGCCGGCCTTGTCGTATCGTATCCACGAACCGTTGTTCAGTCTGCAATTGAACTTATTATCGTCAAAGGGATAAAGCTTTTTCTGACAATTTTCATGTGTATGGGAGAGAGCACCGTCTAGCACTATACCTAACTCGCATGAATCTAGTGAGTTTTTATGGAATTCAAAGGAGTCAGCTGTACATATTTTTTTATCCATTGCGTCTGAACAGTGAGTTAATTGATTTAAGTCTTTAATGACCGTATATGTTTCCTTGTCTGGGGAAATCAATACATGTCCTGTCAAACTGGATATTACTGGATTTGAGTGATTCATCATGAAAGTCGGAAATGGTGATATCCTGTAAGATTGCCAGGCATCGGAAGAATCAAAGGGAATTGTAATCATAATCCTGTGATTTTCAATGCTTACTGTAATTAGGCTGTAATAAAATTCTAACCTACGTGCGCCTAACAAAGGAACATAACCTAATTTCTCCCGTCCGCTCTCCACAATTAACGTTAAGTCTCTTATTGGCAACAAATGCGGTGACAGTACACCTTTAATCGCTAACGTGATAGCTTCCACATAGTCTTTTGATTTCTCAATGAAATGTGCAATTCTGTTATGTATATGATCTATTTTTGAATCATAATTCATTAACGTTGCCAACAAATCTTGTACTTCCATAATCTGACTGATATTACTAGAATGTTTGTTTACCAAACTCATAATTTGATTGATTGAAGCTAACTGATTCCTTAGTTCTGACATAATCAATTCATTTTCATGAGTCAAAAACTCAATTTTCTTATTTTGATTACTAATTTTAAGACGATTGGAAATTCCTAAGCCTAAACTTGTAATAGAACCAAAGATGTTTAGTGCAGCAAAAATAAACGGGTTACGTTTCTCAAGATTATCGTGTCCTACTGTCCACATCAAAAGGTCACGAGCCAAAGATTCTGCCTCGTAAGTCTTATTTTGCAAGTCGTCGGATAGCATCTCTGCAACTTTTAGTGTTTATGCAAGCGAACTCTCTGTATTAAAAGGAAAGTGTCTTCTATGCATTTCATTTAATGAAACAGCAAACCTTGAAATGGCGCTCTTTAAGCTAGTGACGTCATTCTCTGGGAGAAAATTGCTTGCATACGTACTTCAACAACTACGTTACTTGATGTAATAAAAACGTCTTCATGTCTTTCAACTATAGTGCCATATTTAAAATCTATACTTTTAGTTTTAGAGTTCATCCCACACGAGAAAAATGTCTGAGCGAACAATATCACTCCTAACAATAAAATTTCATCTTGGAAACCTGTAATGAGAAAAATATATGTAATTACTCCTGTATTAAGAAGAAAAACTTTTAACATATAATGTTCACAAAAATAAAAAAATAAATCTTTCCCTCACTTCTTTCCCTCTTATTTTAATTTCTTATGTGAGCCAATGGTACGATTCTCTCATCAGTGGGTTGGGATACGTTTTGAACTCTAAACCTATTGGCCGTTAATGTTTCCAAAAAGTTAAATGGGTCATCAAATTTAGGTGTTAGTTTATAATTGAGTCCTTTACGTACATTTACCTGTATGTATACATTATCACCCACGGTATATGTTTTAGTTGGCTTCGCTATTTTATCATGATTCCTTTTCATTATGATTTGTGATTCTTCTAAATTCTTTCGAAGGATATCAAAACGGCTTTTGCTTGCATTTATACATTCTTTTAAACGATTTGATAAATTAGTTGTAGGCGTTAATACATGGAAAGGCGTTCTAACTGGGGTAACATACAATGCCTCGTGCGGTGACATTTTAATTGATATATGATATGAATGATTCAGAGTACTCAGTGCCGCAGGTATTGCAATATCCCAGTTGGGGTCTGATCCCCCTAGTGTTACTCTTAATATGTTTAAAACCTTCCTATTCGCTCTTTCCACTAGCCCATTTGACTCTAGGTGATATAGCATGGTATTTATTTTCTTTATGCTAAGGAATTCACACAATGAGGTGAGGAAATGATTATTAAATTCTCCACCCGAGTCTGAGATTATCATATGTGGAATTCCATGTTTACAAATGTAACACTCGTAAAACTTCCTAGCGCATTCAATCGCAGTTTTAGTTTTAAGCGCTATTAGTTCTGAATATCGAGTCAAAGCATCTACAATTACTAAGAGGTGCATATTTCCTCTGTCTGACTCGTAAAATCCTGTTAATAAATCTAAATATATCCTTTCAAAGGGTTGATTGGGCATGGGATAAGCCCCTAGGCTGACAGGTGTTTTCGTGTGCCCTTTGTTTTCTTGACAAGTGCGACAATTAGCTATGTGTTTTTTTTATATCTATAAGCATCGTATGCCAATAAAACAATGATTTGGCTTTCTGTGACATTAATGAGAACCCCGGGTGTCCATGCAATGGATTTGCATGCAACCAATTTAGGACAGTGGATATAAGTGAGATTGGTACCACTACCTGGTCATTAGTAACATGTGGTGTATTGCGGGTTTTCCTTGTCACAGTTCTACACAGAATATTGTCTTTGATTATATAATTCTGCTGCGTATACTTTATATATTCCTTTTCCTAATGATTGCCTTTCAAAGCATTTATAATTTTTTCTAATTTCTGATCTTTTCTTTGCTCAGTCGGTATTAATTCAGCGCTCCAGCCCAGATCTTCCTGTTCAAATACAGTTTTAACAATAGGCGTGGATGTTGATATATCTATTAATTCAGCTAATAGCTCCGTACAAGATGACATGGGGTTGCGTGATAATGTATCAGCTATGATATTTGCTTTCCCAGGTAAATACCCGATCCTAGCACCAAAGTCTAGGATGATCAAATGCCACTGAGTTCATTTGGGGCTGTGACTAAAGCCTTTAAAGAAGTCGGTTAGGGGTTTATGATCAGTAAGAACCTTAACGGGATAACCGTATATTATGAACTTAAAATGCACTAATGAATTAACAATAGCTAGCCCTTCCTTGTCTATTACTGCATACTTACTTTCAGAAGTTCTCAGTTTTCGAGAATAAAAAGCTATCGGGAAAAATTGTTTTTCATATTGCTGAAGCAATACCCCACCTACTCCTAAGTATGAGGCGTCTGTTGCAATGAAGAATTCCTTACCGAAGTCAGGAAATTTTAAGATAAGAGAACTACACAGTTCATCTTTCAAGGTATTAAATGCCTGTTGATGCTGCTCAGACCATATGAAATCTACGCCCTTCTTCGTAAGATCAGTTAGGGGAGCGGCTATTATTGAATAATTGCGTATAAAACGCCTGTAATATCCACTACATCCCAGAAATTGCTGTATTCCCTTGACATTAGTAGGTATCGGAAAGTTACGGATAGCCGACACCTTATCATGGACTACTTTAAGACCTTGGCTTGACACCGTAAAACCCAAATAGACTAATTCTGTTTTGAAAAATTCACACTTACTAATCTTTACCCTTAAGTTATGTTGTCTTAGTCTCTGTAGTACTAGTTCTAATTTACGTAGATGTTCTTCTAAGGTGTTGGAAAAGATTACAAGGTCGTCCATATAGGTATGCAATATATCCCCTAGCAAGTCTCCAAACACTATGTTAATCATTTTTGTAAATGTTATGGGAGCACAACGTAAACTAAAAGGCATCCGTAAAAATTCATAATGTCCCCTGGCTGTGCTGAAGGCTGTGTATGGGATACTATTTTCTTCTAATAATATCTGGTGAAAGCCTTTAAGTAAGTCCAAACTGGTAAAATATTTATTCTGACCTAACAAAGATAAAATATCGTCAGCACACGGCACTGGGAATCGATCAGGGATCGTCTCCTCATTTAGGCGACGGAAGACTATGCAGATACGCCATGTTCGATCATTTTTGGGTACAACTATTAATGGAAAATTATAAGGGCTGTTCGATTTCCTAATGACTCCTTCTTCTAGAATTTTACCTACTTCATCATTTATTTCATTCTGGAATTTCATAGGGAGTCTGTACGAGGGTACATAGATAATTTTCTGCTTGTCCTTTAACCTTATTTGATGCTCGATCACATCTGTTTTTCCTAAGGATCCATCCGGAGTGGAAAAAACATCATGATACTCAGTTAAAAGCCCAAAATATTTCTGCTGAATTTCTTCGTCTTGAATGTCTTTATTGATTTTATTTTTAATATTTCAATAGGGATTCATCCGCAACTGATTGAGCGTGATTAATTTCAGCGACGGTAAGAATACGATGTTTATATACTTCTACATCCAAGATATGTTGGTTTTTGTGAATTACTAAAGTGGTATTTAAATGATTACAGACTTCAATATTACATTGTTGATGTGAGCCTACTGTATAAATAGCTTGTGTGACAGACAATCCGTTAGTTTTCAAAGTGTCGGAAAGGATTAATATTTCAGATCCCGGTAACGTTTTCTTTATTTGCACTATTAAATTCGAAGTTACATTCGGCTCGATAGATTGCGTGCAAGATGATATAACGGGTGAACCAGAATTCTGTTGTGTCGCGTATATTATTTCTTTATAAGTGAGACAAGTTATTGGTTCTTCAACGTACGTCACTGTTTTATTTGTCGTCTCCTTTTTATCCAAAACTGATTTTAAGCAATTAGAAGACTTATAGAATTTCCCTTTGATATACACGCCGTGCTTGGCAGGGGCTAAGATAATGTTTTGATTGCCCATAGATGGGTATCCTATAATTACAGCTGGATACATATCAATGTTTTGTACAACAACAAATGTATCGGCAAACGTGCGCTTACCGACCTTGAACTGAACATGAGTTATGCCTATTACATTTAATTCATTATTTCCTATACCCGAGAGCCTTACTCCGGACTTTTCAATTGGGAAGTTCGAAAACAACAAATGATGTGTCCTCGAATCCATGATATTACGTGGACTACCAGAGTCAAAAAATAATGTAAAGGATCAGTGTTCTAAATTTACAGCATATAATGTTGGTAGTAACTCATTTTGGCTTATTATTGTATGAATTCGTTGCAAATCTACGGGAGCATGCACTGATTTATTTAATTCGGCCGTGTGTTTCATAGGAAAATCTATTGTCTCACAATGATCTGATAAAACATTAAATTGATTATTCAATACTACTGATGTTGACATGAATGACCTTGACTCAACATCACTCTCTTCCCCACTGGAGTTAATTATGTGGTATTTGCTTTGCTCTGCACATTCTGAAAATTAGTCTGACCTTGCGAGTTCTGGTTTGACGACCCAGGATCAGCGTTATTCGAAGAACTGTTTGTTTGATTTTGATTCTGAACTACATTGACGTTTGGCTGTTTCTTCTTATTGAAATGAGGATTTTTCTTTTTATGTCCATATGGAACTGACTGTGGAATTGACTGTGTATTTCTAGGATTCTGTTGTGTCTTACGCGAGTAGCACTGACTATATGAATGAGTCGAACTATTATGTAACGAACAGAATCTCGTTCTGCAGTCCGCAATCAAGTGACCTTGACGTTTGAAATTATAACACGTCATTCCTGCAACTTGACTATTATCAACTACGTTTACTTGTTGTGGCTTTGTTTAATTTTTTGCAAAAACTTGTGTAAACACGGGATCAAGATCAGGACACTTAGACATATGTTTCTTTATCTGTTTATATACATCCAATTCCGTACTTGCTGGCGTTAACTTTTTATCAAAACACCGCACTAAAGCTTCAGGCAACATAAGTGTCATGCAAGTTAAATACATTAATCATAAGAAATCTTTCACGGAGATGTTATCTCTAGTAACCCAAGTGGAATTACCTAAAATATCTTGATACTCGTTAAGCCTATCGGCTATTAGAGCTGCTCTCTCAATAACATTAAGCTGAGTCATAGTGGCTTGATTAAGTGTATTTCTTAATGTTAAAACTACATCTAAGGCTTCCTCACCTCCATAGACCGCACGTAGCCTATCTTTGAAATCATCCCAGGTAACTGCCTCTTGAAATGAAACTCCCCTTAAGTACGCACTCGCATCTCCTTTAGAAATGTCTATATAACTTTTAGCTTCTTGTAATTGTACAAATGGGTCTATAATCTGTTTAGCATTTAAATGGGCATCGATGGATGAAATCCATGACTCCACATTCTGAGGCAAGAACCCATTAACCCGACCTTGAAAAGGAAGGATTGCAGAGCGAGCATTTACTAGTGTCACAATGGGGGGGGGGTTACCATGTCCCGGGGTTGGGTTACTCGGTCCAGGGGTGGGGCTCACAGGAGGCGTCATGTTTACTGTATTTCTTTTTCTATCTCTACGACTCCTTGCAATCCTATCAAAATATCTATATGAATACAGACGTCCACTGCGTAAATGCATAAGCACTAAATGATAAAGATTATAACAAAATCCCCCAAAACAATGATACTAATACAAAGATATTTCCCAAGAACTTCTGAAAGAAAACGGAATTAGCACAGAGAGAAAAAAAAATTCTAGACGAGAATTTGAAGTTGAATACAGTTTCCTTAAATGAAAGAAAATTAAAGTTTAGCAAACAACTCACCCCAGCAATAATGGACGATCGACTCGTGATAACTACACTTCACTGTCCAAAACTGAAATGAATAAAGAAAATGTACTTTGCTTCGGTTTATATGGGCGTAGGGTGATGTCGTCATTTCCTCTCTCTCTTACTGGATTGTTTCTTCTTATTGATGTTTGGATGAATGTTTTCGGTCCGGTTTCCGTTGAATGTAGTGCTTCCTGGATATGTTTCTTCAATGTTTAGTAAAAGTTGAATGTCAGTCCTTGGTTTTCTTAGGATGTTGATTGAAGATCCAGTTCTTCAGTTTGTATAACATTTATTTGTTGGTATTAAATGTTTTAATTTCTTCTGTGGACTATGATACTTAGTCAAAATTGTAGATTCATTACTGTTGGTTTCTTGAAGATCTTTCTCTGGTTCTTAGAGTTTTATTTGCTGGTTCTTGAAGATCTTTCTCTGGTTCTTAGAGTTTTACCGCTGGTTCTTGAAGATCTTTCTCTGGTTCTTAAAGTTTTATTCGCTGGTTCTTGAAGATCTTTCTCTGGTTCTTAAAGTTTTACCACTGCCACCATTCACTGGTGTGCTACTGTTATTAACACACATTTGGGTTCCCTTCAAATGTCATCTTCAATGTGTTTTTATATTAGACTTGGTAGGTTACATCTTCAAGTAAGTCTAGGTAAGTTAACTTTAAAATAGTTTATTCTTTAAAAACAGTATTAACATCTCCATCACAGGAGTATAGATGGTTTGGTCGGATGACCATTCCGTATGACATCTCAGTAAGAACTACCACAAATATCCATATTCACGTTAAAGTTTATTTAGTTATCTCAGCACTTAATAATTTATTGTAAACACAACATTAATACCGGAAGGTACTTAGTTCCGTTCTCATAGACAACTCTTTCTCACGGCTTGGTTGTGTTTACTCTTCATGAAAAATGTTACATTGCTGAGGTTTGGCATTCGCATCCTGTTTATGATATGACTATGGTATTTCTCACACTTCTCCTACTTCCACAGTGACCTCTTAGGTCATGTGTTTTAAACATGTAATATCTATATATTACATATTCACCCTGCCGGCCAGCTGTCGGCACAAGACTAAATACTCTGAAGCTCTGACTGAATCCCAAAACCTGCTATCTACAGTTAAGGGAAGGGACAGAAAACCCTAGGCTAGTCATGCCTGAATGAAAACTCGATACACGACCCACTAGGGTTGTAGCCTAAGGCTACACTCAGAGGGAAGGAGAGATTACCCTTAAATCTCCACTAGAGACGATTATCGGTTTATATAATAATTCTAGGAGATATCTATCTCCGTCTGAATCGATAAACCAATACACGAGGGTAACCGGGGAAATGTCGAAAGTATACTATATCGCTTAGGTTAGGTTACCTAGGCAAGACGAGCTCTCGGTTACCAAAATCACCGAAACTCTGACTTATACGATCGACATAGAAAAAGGAAAAATTATGCATATCATAGATATCTTTACAAGTATCAAGTACTTAAATAGCTCTCATAATGAATTAATTAATGCTATTTCAACCGGGAATGTCGTTTTACTAACTAAATAACACATGCCTAACGAACAACAGCGTCCATGGCGCCTCCTGTAACAGGCCTAGCTCCTAATCACAATAAATTACTCTGATTTCACAGTGAGACAGGAGCTAAAATACACACATTGTAAAGAATCAATACTCAACTTTCCAGAGGCGAAAGAAGCTGGAGATTGCATAATAATCCTTTTAAATCGATCGAAAAAGTTAGATCAACAGGGAACACCACCGTGCGAATTCACTACAAAATTAGGAGTGTCCGCCATATTGGATATGGCGCTGTTCTGATACTCAATAGTAGTATGGGAAGTAGGGTGGCCTTGATACGGCTCCCCTTCTAATTTTGCCACTTTCCCCCTCGAATCGTAAACACTATTCGAGGTGAAGAATGCTATGTGGCGTGTCAAGAATACGTCCCCTGATATTTGCGATATCCTTGAGAGAAATTTTAAGGATATTCGCTCCAGAGTTAGAATTCTGGAGACCTAAAGGTAAATTCTCTGGGAATATCACTGTAGTACATATATCCCTTAGGAAGCTACTATTAGGAACCTTCCATCAGGACGACATGGCTTGAGCCCCCCCCCCCCACCAAATATATATATATATATATATATATATATATATATATATATATATATATATATATATATATATATATATATTGTAATATTATTGCTATATATTTCTAAATTATTTAAGTTTTTATAGATGTATAAGGTTAAATATACTGTAGACTTACTGTTTTCCTGCTTTAATTGTTTGTCTTTTCACTGTTGGTTATGTTAGTGGTTATAATGGACTAACGGCTGTTTTATATTTTCAAGTGGTGTTGGTTACGTGGCTGCGCTCCTGCGTGAACGGAGTTTTGGAGGGGCTTTTTTTGAGGATGGTTTCTGGAGTGTGTTTCTGAGCCTCCAACCTTGTAGGGCACGACATTTGTGATTGGATCTATATTATTCCACGCCTTTGCAGAGCCACATTGTGAAGCTGTTAAGCTTGTTTTGGATATCCTTTCTCTGCAGCAAGGACGTTTCATCCTACATTTTGTGTACTGCCCTTGGTTCAGTAAAAGCCAAGGGGACCTCTCTGTCCCAAGGTAATAATATTTATACCTATTTAAGTATCGTGATCACGACCTGTCAGCTGACGTCATTACTGGAGCTTGTGAAAGCCTTTCAATCAAACCAGCCATCGTCCACTAGATAGGGATATTTAGTTTGTATTTGTTAGGATGTTCTCACTTTTCGTTGGCCTTCTCCTTTCTGGACCCTCTCTCCATTTAGTATGCATGTGTTGATGACCTTTCTGTAATCGTGTAATTGTTTTCTTTTACAGGGAGTTAAGATTGAGTGTGTATCATTTATTAATGTATTATTGTGGTTCAGGTGTTATTTCTATCTAGTTATTATGTATTAAAATTAAGGAAATTTTTGTGGTATTTTCTTTGTCCCCTTGAGTTGACTTTGCACTCGTATTGATGTTTGGTTACTATTCCACCTTTAGTGGACTTGGTACTGTATGATGGTGAATACTATTTGATAAGTGTAGTGTTTTGAGTGGTGGTCAAAGCCAGCCATCACAATATATATATATATATATATATATTCATATATGTGTATATATATATATATATATATATATATATATATATACATATATATATATATATATATATGTATATATATATATATATATATATATATATATATATATATATATATATATATATATATGTATGTATGTATATATACACATATGTGTGTATGTGTGGTTCATACGTTATTCATTATAGGTATCTACACTATGGCTTGAAGTCTGCCAAATATTCATCGATACTGTGTTTTATTTGTTGTCAGTGACTTATGGTTGGTTCTTCAATGACCCTTTTGTGGCGTTTGATAGATAAAATGTGATCCAAGCAAAAGTGGAATTATGAGGTCAAAAGTTGAAGGTAAACGGATGTATTTTTTCACCTTTTATCAGTAAGATTTTATGTTTGAAAAGGGAATTACTCTTGAGTTTAATGTGAATTTTCATTGCCTCTCTCTGCCCAAGGTGACATTTACATAGCATTCTCCATTTTTTTTTTTTCATTTCTTAATACATTGACAAAAATAACCTGCTCAGAGCTTGAAGGGTGCCTTATATCCTTTTAATAGTAGTGGGGATATTCATACAGTAGATTTAGTGAATATTTCAAGAGATTTATGTATTTGTTATTTTGCATTCAGTTTAATTCCTCTTTTTAACCTAAAAATAAATCAAGAAGAACAAGATTCAAAAGAATTATTTTTTTGTATCTGTAAAATTCAACCAGCAATGTAAATATCTTTTTTCCACCATTTTCCATATGTTATTTTTTCATTTGTTTATTGTATTGTTTTGTTTGAATATGAACAATAGTTGAGATATTCACTTCTTTGAAATATTAGTTTATATCACTGTTTTTGTGCTCTAGTGAGGTTTTATCACATAAAATTAAACCATAAACTACTTTTTTGCAAATTTCCCTTTCGTTCATAAAAAAAAAACATGTGATTTATCATCTTCAAAATATAGAATCAACGTGTTTATAATTAATCAAACAACTTCACCTTCCAAAATACGTTGAAATAGTTGTTGTTTAAATCATTTTATGTTCTTAACATAATTGAATGAAGAAAAATATGCATAATTCTAAAAAGAAACTTGACTTTTAGGTGAGGACTAATATAAAATAAATTAGACAAAAAGAACACCCGGTCTTTAATAGTTATAATTGCCGTTTTGCTATGTCCATTATAATTTCTGGTACTATTATATCTTTTAACTATGCTTTTTATTAACAATTTAGAAGTAAATGTCAATGACAAGTAAAGTCCTGGTTTCTGTGTACCTATTGAAAGTATTTTTGTAACTTTGACAACTCTCACAATATGCATCTAGATTTTTTTTTATGGCAAATCTTATGAGTACATACCATCGTTGAGAACTGAAGCTGTATATAAAATACAAATAAAACTGTAATCTTTACTTCTAAGGTACTTTCAAAATCCCTTCAAAGTATCAAAAGTATGATAGCTGTTGTCATCAAGGCAATATAATTTAAATAAAAGCATCTCCTTTAATAAGGGTTCAGTGCAAAAGCTGTAATTTTCCAATAAAAGATATATATATATATATATATATATATATATATATATATATATATATACTATATATATATATATATATATATATATATATATATATATATGTATGTATGTATGTATACACACACACACACACACACACATATATATATATATATATATTTATATATATATATATATATATATATATATATATATATATTATAAAATTTCAAGAATTAAAAATATATCCAAGCTTAAAAATAGTTGTAAAAATAAATACACATATTGGTAGTATTATGAGTGATACAATTAATGAAAAAAGTATTTGTTGATTATATAATATTTATAAAGTAGCACACTCTGTAAGTGTAAAAGTATTTTATTAAGAGAAAAATTATGTGCCTGTAGACCTAGAAAAGTAAATTTCTAAAACTGTAAAATAATTTCTTAAAATGCATCCACACACATTCAGTCCTAACATTTTTTTTTTCTAAAAACTTGGCGGTTAAACTACACTTCTCCCTGGATTACGAAAAATCACAACACGAAAGAAATAACACTTTACCCAGTTATAAACAATATCAGGGAAATAATTTTAATGGCAAATAAACATTCATTATATCCAATTTATATCAAGTTGGAGTCAAAAGATTTCTTTTTATCGTTTTATATATATATATATATATATATATATATATATAACATATATTATATATATATATATATATATATATATATATATATGTATACATATATACAGTATATATATATATATATATATATATATATATATATATATACATATATATATATATATTTACATATATATATATATACATATATATATATATATATATATATATATATATATATATATATGTGTGTGTGTGTGTATATATGTATATATATATATATATATATATATATATATATATATATATATATATATATACAGAATTTTGAAGTTCTACAGATTCAATTCCCTGATTAGGAAAATCATTCCACAAGTTGATCACATCTGGAATAGAACTTCTAGAATACTGTGTAGTATTGAGCCACATGATGGAGTAAGCCTGGCTATGAAAATTAAGGGCATGCCTAGTATTACGAACAGGGTGGTACTGTCCAGGAAGATCTGAATGTAAAGAATGATCAGAATTATGAAAAATCTTATGCAACATGCATAACGAACTAATTGAGCGACGGTGACAGAGATTAATATCTATATAAAAAATGAGAAATTTTATAGTCCGTAAGTACCAGTCCAACAAATTAGGATGAGAATCAGCAACTGAAGACCAGAAAGAAGAACTATTCTCAGAACAATGTTGAATGAAAGAATTATAATACTTCTTCAGAATAGATTGAGCATCGAAAATCTTAAAAAAAACTTTCTACATAAGCCATCTTTTTGGGCAATTGAAGATAAAAACAGACTTAATGTGTTTTTCAAAAGTAAATCTGCTATCGAGGATCACACCCCTAAATTTTAAAAGTCATAGAGAGTTAAAAAAAAAATTTATCAATGCTGAGATCCGGATGTTGAGGAACCTCTGTCCTTGACCTACTTTGAATTTTAGCTAGTTCTCTATTAATGGATTTAGGAAACACAGATCTACATTCAGGAGATGGATATGATGTAAAGAGAGTAGCATTATCTGGATATGCATCTAGCTTGTTTCCTAGGCCAAACCACATGTCATATGTATACAGTATGAAAAGTAAGAGGCCAAACCACATGTCATATGTATACAGTATGAAATGTGATAAGCCAAGAACACTATCAGGAGGAACACCATCTATCATATTCACTATGGTACCCATCAAAAACCTCTCTTTGCGAGCTAATTCTTAAAAATTCCATATTGATGCTAAGAAAAGACCCATCCACTCCCATATCTTTTTGTTTGAAGACAAGAGCCTCATGATTAACATGGTTAAAGGCAGCACCAAAATCAAGACTAATCATACAAATTTCCTTGCCATAATTAAGAGATTTCTGTACAACATTGGTGATTGTAAGAAGGACATCAGACGCTCAAAGGCCTTTACTAAAGCCAAATTGCAAACTCTGGAACAGATGATTACGTTCAGGAAACCTATTTAGACGTTTTGCAAAAGACGTTCAAAAACGTTAGATGATATGGGAGTGATGGAAGTTGGATGATAATCAGCTGGACTTGACGTACCACTAACTCACAATGGAGTAACAGTAGTTCTCCAACAAGTATTTGAAGAACCTTTTCTTGCTAACTTGCTCAAAATAACAGATAACTTTAAAACTAAGAAATCTGCAGTATTTATAAAAACAAAGGGAAAATACCATTAGGGTCTACACCCCCATGAGCATCAAGGTCCGTCAAGAGAGCTTTAATTTCACGAGATCGAAAAGCTAAACTAGTTAGTTTAGCCCAGGAAAACAGGGAAGAAGTAAGATCAAGTTTCACATTACCTGCTTACTGTCAAACACATCAGGCAAAGGGGTTGCCTTTTCCTTTGGACAGTTAGTGACAGAGCAATCTGGTTCAAATAAAGTAGAACTGTTCCGTCTACACCAAAGAGTGCAGATTTAAAGGTAGCACACCACTTATGTTCCTGGGTTGTACCAGAAAGAGTTTCTTATATGGGTAAATTGTATTGTGTTTCAGTTGAAGCATAAACTCTCTGACCAAGAGCTCTAAGATGAGTATAGGTATTTTAAGTCAAATCTGATCTTTTACCCTTCCGAAGAGGATAGGCTTCCTACTTCTCCAAATAACCACGTTTACAATCCTCACTGAACCAGGGTTTCTCTTCCTCTCGGTACCTTAGCACACGAGAAGGAATACGCCTATCAATTATGTAAACTAGGTTCTAATTCAAAGGAACAACAGTCTCAACATTATTGTACAATTGTGACCAATACATACATATATATATATATATATATATATATATATATACATATATATATATTTATATTTATATATGTATATATGTGTGTGTGTATATATACATATAATGTATATATATATATATATATATATATATATATATATATATATACATATATATATATTTACACATATATATGTATATATAAAGGTACTACCGCTAGAGAATTATTGAGTCATTTGTCTTGCCAGACAGTTTTACATTGGATCCCTCTCTCTGGTTACGGCTCATTTCATATTTGCCGACTCATACACAGTATAGCCTGGCCTATTACATTCTCTATTGTTGAAAGTAACGTTAGAATTGGTCCTTGGGTACTCTATCATGCCTACTTTCACCCTCTTTTCTTGTAAGTAGAAAATATGTCAAATTATTAAATATAATGTAACTATATATCTTAGTACGATTACCAATCGAATATATTTTCAGAAAATAATAAATGAGACTCCTGTTGAATAAAAACATACTTTGGACATTATCCTTAAGTAATAGTCAACAGATAGATAAAAAGTATGGATTTTTCCCGTTTTCTCTCCCCATTTCTCTGTCTGACATCGCTTTCCTTCCCTCCTTCTATCGGAGGTAATCCAAGATCTCCTGCCGGAAACTCGAATTCAGCAAATCCATAGAGATGAAAAATATTCTCCCATATGCCACAGTCGCATTTTACCATAAATGGATTGAACATCAACGCGGAATCCCAATTTAATCCTCGTGGATCTCTTGTATAGGAAGATGAATTGATAACTGGACGTATATCTTTTAATCTTTATTCTCTTTATGTTATTTTCTCCTGCCTTTTTACTAGTCGTTCTTCGTAAGAAGGAAGAAAAGGATAATTGTTGTTTGCTAACGCAATTATATAAGAAATTTTCATTGCCATATGCATAGTTTATTGCAGATCGAGGAGGAAAACTATTGCTGAATACTTCCACATAAATCATATACTCTTTATTCTATGTTATTCGAAATGGCTGAAGTTAAAGTGATTGCAACCCCTTACCTTATAATTTTCGAACAAGAAATCAACGAGATAGCGGTAAAGAGAAAATAACGTTCTTATTTCCTATGGAAAACTCCTTTTCACTTCTATTTGTAAAAATTGAATATCGTAAAAAAAAGGAACGAAAAAATTTCATTTCAAGAGTAGCGACTATACTGTATTAGCAACTTTCATTTTTTTTTTTTTTTTTTTTTATGGTGAGGAATATTTGTATGTTGGATAATGTTCCTTTTGTTTTTAAGTATTCTTTATTCTCTCTTATTATTGCCGTAAACTCTCTTTCTTAAAATAAGTGCGCTTCTAGTGGTGGTACTGGGAACTGTTATTTCTTTCGTTATTACTCCAGGGTTTTTTTTTTTTTTCATGACAATAATCTTGATAAAAGCATTCATTGGATATAGGTTTCATTCTTCTTCTTCTTCTTCTTCTTCTTCTTTTTGTTATTATTATTATTATTATTATTATTATTATTATTATTATTATTATTTGCTTGCATTCTAATCAAAGTTTACTCAATATATCGTTTGTCTGTCAGTGTATGTTACTGTTTGCATTGTATGTGTTTTTAGCCGTAAATGTATCACTATATCAACATCTTCTCAAGCACTACCGGATACAGTTGAACCAAACTTGTCACAGAGTATTCTAGATGAGACTTAGGTTTGTTTGAATGGGAGTTGGTGCTGAGCTCCTCAGTGCAATAATGCAAGGGGCAAGAGAATTCAACTTAACCCTTAGAACTCCTGGACAAGGATATAACCTTAAAAAGGACCTATTTTTTCATATTAATATATAAGTGAATCTCTAACATTATTTCTATTAATTGCAACAAGATTGCTTTTGGTACATGTTAATATCTAATCATCATCATTCGATGTAGATAAAACTTTTCTTAAGTATGGTTTCCTAGAGCAACAATAAAGGTCCATAGTTTTACATTGAATCATACAAGAAAAAAATATATTCATGTAATAATAGCAATATTGGCCTTAAATAGGAGTTATTGTAAATTTGCTACATTTTGGGGGAAAAAATGTCCAGAGACAATATTGATCTATCTATTACAGACGTTAAAGACATTTGTTCAACTTTAATATCCCTTTTTTTTTTTAATGTAAGATTTTAAAAATTAATTCTGATAGTTAAGACAAATATTAGCACCATCATAATGATTTAAATCAAAAGAAAACTAAAAGAAATTAATTGCGTTCTCAGGTCGGTGTAGTAGCTCTTCTCTCTAGAAATGTGTCCGTACTTTCCACCGAACTGTTTTTCTTGAAGACTATTTTTCCTCAAGGTCTTTCCCCAAGGACATGCTATTCAATAATAAATGTTCTCTTGAACGTCATTACATTCAATTATATCTGTACCAGAATTTTACTGATCTCTTGTCTAGAATCGCTTTTGAGTTCAAGGATATTATCATTAACGCTTAGAAAAAAGTAGTCTTATTTATATATATATATATATATATATATATATATATATATATATATATATATATATATATATATATAATTGAAAAACTAATCAAGTTAATTAAACTGTTGTTATCCAACAATGCATTTTTGTTTAACGATAATTTTTACCGGCAAAAATTAGGTTTTTGTATGACCAGCCTGTTATCCCCACTTTTAATCAATCTCTATATGTTGTACTTCTAAACTAAAATGCTAATGATGTACTATATTTATGCCATTTTCATGTTTTGGAATGTCAGTCGGGGGAATTTTAAGGTTCTCTTTAAAAACTTACATTCTGTAGTTCGTAGCATAAAATTCAAAACCGAATGGGGAAAAGACGGAGGAACTTTTAAAGATCTACTGATTAAAAGGAATCCTCATGATACAACTTCACTATCTGGAAAACTAACTTTCTCTGTTTCTTATATTCATTTCTTCAGTTATCATGATATTTCAGGAAAGATTGGAGTACCTGTAAACTTTTTGTTAGAAAATTGAGAATGTTACAAAGCCTACATAGATAAAGAATTTGAAGTTACCTGTTAATAATTAATAAATATCTCTGATAAATAAAAGGTATTACAGATGTAAATAGAAACATAAAAGCAAGTAACCCATTTGTTTTGTTCATATATCCAGGTGCAGAGGGACCACTCTTATTAATGTTTATCAGACTAAACAGATATCGAACCTGGAGTTTACAGAGTACATGTATTGTAGATATTGCGACAAATATTACTTAGTACAAACTGGCCGTTCTGTGTTTTAAATATTATTTGAACACAAAAGATCTGTCATCTTTCTTTGAAAATTGGGGGATTTCTGTTCCTCTTAAATACTAGGTAGCATTAACTTTAGGTATTCGTCATTATTTTTTAAAGTGTCTATCGGTACAGGAGAAAGATTCTGAAAGAAAATATCATAGAACAAACAATTATCACGGTTTATTAGAGGAACAATGTACAACACTTCTGACTTCAATAAAAAAAAAATATAATCCAGCAAGACTGACACGCCACCTCAATTGCAGTCAAGAATATAAGAACACAAATAAACCAGGTTGAAAAAAACGAAAGATTAACTTTTCAAGACATATAAGCGGCCTATATGAACTCTCCCATTTTCCACATTCATAATTGATAGAATTATAATGATTAATTTGATTCCTTTTATTTCTTTTATAGGACATTTAAGAAACACACACACATACATATATAAGTATATATATATATATATATATATATATATATATATATAAATATACATATATCTATGTATATATATATATATATATATACTCGTATATATGTATATATATACAGTATATACTCGTATATGTGTGTATATATATATATATATATATATATATATATATATATATATATATATATGTAAAGAGAGAGAAGCCTATATATATATATGTATATATATATATATATATATATATATATATATAAATATATATATATATATATATATAGAGAGAGAGAGAGAGAGAGAGAGAGAGAGAGACAGAGAGAGAGAGAGAGAGAGAGAGAGAGAGAGAGAGGGAGAGAGAGAGAGAGAGGAGAGAGAGAGAGAGAGAGAGAGAGAGAGAGAGAGAGAGAGAGAGAGAGAGAAGCCTTTATATATATATATATATATATATATATATATATATATATATATATATATATATAGAGAGAGAGAGAGAGAGAGAGAGAGAGAGAGAGAGAGAGAGAGAGAGAGAGAGAAGCCTATATATATATATATATATATATATATATATATATATATATATACATATATATATATATATATATATATATATATATATATATACAGTATATATATATATTTATATATATATATATATATATATATATATATGTCTATATATATATATATATATGTATATATATATATATATATAAATTATATATATATATATATATATATATATATATATATATATATATATATACATACATATATATATATATATATATATATATATACATATATATATATATATATATATATATATATATATATATACTGTATATATATACAGTCATCCCGACTCTTTGCGAGGGTTAGGTAACAGAGGCAAGCATGAATTTGCATGTCTTTGGTGCCCTAGGGTGGGATAACTCCTAACCTAACCTAACAACTCACTACCCATTGCCTATGCTAAGATAATTTACACACTAAGTACTTCCTAAAATTGATTTTACTTGGTTCTTATCACAGTACTAATAGTTAACATTTAAATCAGTAAGTATACAGTACATGTGCACATGTGTTCACTATGTTCTGGACATGGTAAGGCTACAGTACAGTACTTAACACTATAGTACAGTAACCGTTGCCCTAAATGGAACTATAATTTTACCAGGTAGTCATCATCCACTTACAGTATAACAACAAAACACTGTTGATCCTATCTAGTGATACTGTATAACACTCACTGTTACTGTAATATATGTACAGTGCTATTACTACAAGAAAGCTTAAGTGTACTGTAGGTATTTGCTGTTTTCGTTCAGACGACTTGACTCACCGTATACGTAGCCTATGAGCAATACACTATACATTACTGTAATTCAGTATTGTACAAGAGGTATACAATTCACAATTAACTAAGTGTGAATATTTTGTACAACGACCACTAACCATTTCCTTACAAAATTCTACCCAGTCTTAAAACATGATGCATCGGCGTTGTCTCTTGCACAGTACTGTAGGAAATCACATATGTACAGTATGTTACCCCGTAAAAATAAACAATCTCCAGGAGTGCAGTATGTAGTGCCACATGGAAATACATCACTTTATAACAGGAAAACGTGATTCTACTCAAAAAAGACTGAAGTGGGAGATAAACTTGTGATCTGAGACGAGGCAAGACTGATGAGCAGGGTTGCTATTTCAGATGTTGAATAAGTGCTACATGAAATTTCAAAATGTGCTAAATCATTTTTAATGATATAATAATGACATAGCTTAAAATGTTTCAATAAGTCAAGTTGGGAAGAAAGACTCTAGAAGGCAACCAGTTTATCATATCAATACTATATTTCATGATGGCGTGAAATAGTGAAACCATGCCATATAGTAAACACACCAGATCTAGTGCGAAAGGCGCTTAATTGGCAACTCTGGTGACAAGTCAGAGAGATGGGAGCAGAGAGGGAAGTGGCGCGAAGCTAACAAAGTGCAAAGGATCGTGACCTGTGTTAAATCATCCAGCCGCAAAAGTATTTCTCGCGATTAGTAAAATTACGAAACATAAACTCTCGTAATGAGGAGGCCGACTGTGTTTGTGTGTGTGTATGTGTGTGTGTGTTGTATATATATATATATATATATATATATATATATATATATATATATAGATAGATAGATATATATGCATATATATGCGTATATATATATAACGGATTTTGAGCGAAGCGAAAAATCTATTTTTGGGTGAGATAGCCATGTCGTCCTGATGGAAGTTCCTTAAGGTAGCTTCCTAAGGGATATATGTACTACAGTGATATTCCCAGAGAATTTTACCTTTAGGTATCTAGAATTCTAACTCCTGGCGCGAATATCCTTAAATTTTCTGTCAAGGATATCGCACAATATCAGAGGACGCATTCTTGACATGCCTCATAGCAATCTGCACCCCTAATAGCATTTACGCTTCGAGGAGGTGTGGCAAAATAAAAGGGAGCCGTATCAAGGCTACCCCGTTCTCGTACTACTAATGAGAATGATAACAGCGCCATTCCCACGATGGCGGACATTCCTTGTAGCATTGAGCATGGTGTTACAGATACAGTACCACGGGGGGATACTGTGAAGATCTTTTCTTTTAGAAGAGATGGGTAGGTCCATCAGGACGACATGGCTATCTCACCCAAAAATAGATTTTTCCTCCGTTTTTTTGGGCTCAAGCCATGTCATCCTGATGGACGCATACCAGAGCATTAGTGTATCTGTGGATTTTCATCAGTGCCTTAACCTTATAGCAACCTTTTCTATGGTCGTGGGGACCAATTGAGACAAGTGACGTCACCGTTATTCGTCATCATCACTAATCATAAACAATGTTAGTGCTTCCTGCCTCCTACAGGGAAAAGTCATCTAGACAGTAGAAAAGGGGTCTCGAGGTTAACATATATTGTATGACCAAACATAAGTATACACTGAATATACAAATAGTCTCATAGTTGTATATTTGCTGAATTAACATCAGTGTCTCTTATATCTAAATTTGTGAGCATACTATTATATGAGGAATACTTACTTTGGTAAGTCGAAGAACTCTGGCATGTATACTTACAATTGTCTGGCAAAAAGTGGACGCACTACATTCTAATAGACATTTATTCCTAATAAATGACTAAAAGGGATGGTTAGTAAAACGAATATAGTATGACAACGGGATTATACCTGTAACAAGTACAGAGACTATATTTCTTTCTTAAAGGGAAGAAATGATGAGTGCCACTCTCAGACTGAAGAAAATCTATAAAACAATTTTTCTTCATAATTCCTGTACTGGTTACTTCTATCTGCACTGTGTACTACGTACACCGGCACTAGTGCTATATGTATAATTCCACACCTGGGAATTTGAACAGAGCTAGTGTCACCATGGTAACACTTAATCAAGAGAGGTCACACCTAAGAAGGGTGACCGCTTCTCCCTTTAATTGACAGTCTCAGTCAATTAGCTGTTCATCGTAGAATTAGATGGCAGGTTAAGTATTCTACCCGACGTCACCACATACTGCTTCAGATAATGGACTTGCTTAGCGTAGTGTTTGTAGGACACTCTGGATGATTCTCACCCAGTACATGTGCGAGGACATGTGAGGTCCCAAGCTATTAACTGTTTACCACAGTAATTAGGGGGCAGGTTTTAATACACTACCTGCCGCCACAACGAAGTGTTTCAGTTCATGCACTTGTTTTGCATAGTGTTTGTAAAACACTCTGGATGATTTCCATCCAGTGTATGAACGAAGACGCTCAAAATCCATATACTGAAAAAAGTTCAGTGATGAAGCAATCTTTCTCGGATCATGACCTGCGGGAGTACTGTCCGGATCCGCTCTACGAATAAAGTAGGTGAGCTTCGCCCGTAGTTGTTTTAGGGATAAATTTGATCCAGAAGTTTCTCCTTTAAAAAGCTGTCCTCCCCTGAAGTCTGAAGTTCTACGAAGATAGACCTTTAGACACTCTACAGGACATAGAGAGACATCTTCTTCCAGAGGGCAGATTCTCCAGGGACCCCCATCTCTTAGTGGGTAGCTCGTTTTTAGCGAGAAAGGATGGATCAGGAAAGAGATTCAGTTCTCCCACTTCCGTGAACTGAATGTGACCCTCATCTCTGATAGGGCCACTATTTCACTAACTCTAGCCCCAGAGGCTATAGCAAATAGAAAAATAACCTTTTGGGTTAGATCCTTAAGAGAACAATCTTCATTGTTCACAGATGAGGCATAATGTAGGACCTTGTCCAAAGACCAAGAGCTGTGCTTTGGTGGTACTGCGGGCCTAAGCCTAGCGCATGTCTTCGGAATCTTATTAAAGATTTTATCCACCAGATCCACTTGAAAAGCATATAGGAGAGGCCTAGTCAAGGCTGACTTGCACGTATTTATCGTATCGGCCGCCAGACCTTGGCTATGAAGGTGGACAAGGAAAGACAGACAGAAGTTCATTGAAATTTCTTTCGGTCCTTTTGCTTTGACAAACGCAACCCACTTTTTCCAGGACCACTCATATTGTCTTCTAGTTGACTTAGCCTTGTATTCTTCTAAGAATTCTATATTGCCTTTTGAGATCCCAAATCTTTTTCTAACCGCTAGAGTAAGAAAATCATGAAATGAAGGGTTTGGGTTCTCTGTGATATAACGAAGGCAGTTAATTTCTGAACCTTCGGAAATAAACCTAGGATCAGAGCTAGGACCAGCCTCATCTTCAAGTTCTTCACATCGTCTATCAGCCCCACTAGAGGATCCTCGTATGGGGCTACATATCGAGGTAGTTTCTTGAAGACGCTCGTGACGAAGAGGTCGAATTGCAGTTCCGGGACTTGTTCCCAAATGGGTGGGAATAGGTCTGCGTCCATGGACCATTCCAACTCTATCGGCTTGGACCGAAATAGAGCATCCACTGTCACCTTTTGGATCAGTTGTAAATGAACTGCTGGCAGGTGCCAACCCTTTAAGAAAGGGATGGGTAACTTCACCTAGACTGTATGAGACGTTCAATTGTGACGTCTTATTATCGCTTCTGTGTCCCAGATCAGTCGTAGGAAGTCTGATCTGTATGGAGGGGCTTCCCCACTGATGATAGGACCAGCAGAGTCCTGGGACTTTCGTGTTTTAATTTTCGTTAGGGAAGCGATTAAAGAGGGACCGATATCAGTTTTTTTTTAACTCTTCACGAGTTTGATGCGTATTTTCTCCAGGCTCATAACGCATCTTTCCGCTGTGCTCTTTGCACTAGGTCTGTCACTATTGCGAACTGGGGAAAGTTTAGCGCTTGTCCCTGTTGGCGTTTTGTAAATCTGACTGATTACCTGAGTCTCTTGACAGACCTCGCGAGCTCCTTTTATATTCCCAAGGGAAAGGAGAGTTGATGTGACTGTGGGCTTCAATGGTTTTTCAGCCATTGAAACCCTTGAGCTGGAGAAAGTCGAGACATCTAGAAGCTTATCTTGCATCCGTGATGTCCCGGGAACCGGGTCATTTCCTTGAATGCACATTGGCCAGCGACTTCGGGTGCTGCCCACCCCAGCCTCTCGTTCAGGTATATAAATGCCTGAACCATTTCTAGGCTTGACTTTGACGTGACTAAGTTTGCCAATGCTATGAAGATACTTAGGATTGTTAGTCCGACACGTATCTTTCCTAGGATGAATGTTACTATCTGTAACTTGAATTCTAAATAGGAGGAAGGGGGGTGGTTGACTGGAAGGTTCCGCAGGACACCTTTCAGGTCTGACAAGACTACAAACACCCCTACTTGGGACAAGGTCCATATGTTCGGAAGGATTAACATTCAGAACTCGCTGTTTTCTATGAACTTGTTGAGTGGCGACAAGTTCAGAATGACTCAGAGATTTCTTGAGTCCTTCTCGTGAACACAAAACAGCCTTCCCTGGAACTCGATGGGCTATAGTTTTCTTACCACCTGTATGCTCTATAGCTCTCAGGTATACTCCACCAGGAGGATTTTGAATTGCAGGAGAAGGTAATGAAATGATGGTGGGGACATTTCTGTTTCCCATCAAGGGCTCATCTTGAATAGGCTTTGGACCGAAGGATCGAAGGTCCTGCGATCCTGAAGGAATGTTCCTCCTGGCAGAAGCGTCTTCATGCTTCGAATAGTCAGTAGGTTTAGACATTTGACCATCTGCCTGTGGCATCGTGGTCACTGGAATAGTGGGATGTTGTTGAGCAGCCCGGATATTTCCAGCATTTTCGATCTTCTTTTTAGGTTGGGGACCCACAACCATGGAAGATTTTCTCTTAGAAAGGATGCCCCATTTTTGGAGAAGACTTATGTTCTCCATGGTGGCGTTCTTAATTACTTTCTTAATTACCTCGTGTGGGAAGAGGTCTTTACCCTAGATGTTGGAAGATATTAGCTTCCTCATTTCGTGTTTCACTGTTGCAGCAGCGAACATAAACTTTCTACATGCTCTCCCAGCCTTCATAAAGGCGTAAAAGTCCTTCACTAAGGTAGCCATATGCATCTTGGCTATGACCATGAGCATATCTGGGGTATTTTCGTAGGTTGAACACAACTCTATGTAGTTTTGTAGAGAAAGGGAGGTCGCAAGTCTCTCCTTCGTCTCTTGTTCATTTTGCAAGAGCAACTCATATAATTTAGGGAGACACATTAAATTGTCGACTTGCGACATCCGCATCTAATTTTCCTACAGAAAAAGTCAAATGGATTTCTTTCCAATCCTTTTCCTGTCTGGGAAAAGCTGGTGACAGAGGCTTGCACTCTTCGAGTGTGGGACATGGCTTACTCGCCTCCACCGCTTTGGCAACAGATATAAATGCCTTCCCCGTAAAGGGGAATGAGAGTGAAGAAGGAGCAAGAAAGAAAGGGTGTCTGTTATTCATTGAGAATACCTTCGACTCTGAATAACCTGCCTTTTTCAGACTACCTAAGAGGATAGTCTGTGCCTTATCATGGTCGAGAATCATGACCTCTTTTGGCTCTGTTCCTTTCCCCGAATTTGGTTCGTACTTCAGTCGAACCCAACAATTAGGGAAAGCATCAAAGCTTGGCCAAAATTGAATTTTGTCCAAAGGAACAGCACCTATTTTCTCTGAGATGTAGAGATTGCCATTTAAAATCAGCATCTGCTCCGCAAACCTCCAGGGATTGGTTTTGGAGCATGTTGGTAGGTCTTGATCCATGGGTCATTTAACTGACCTCTGGGACGCGACAAGAGAGGCTTTGTGAGGCTCTATCTTGCGTTTTACTTCCTGCTTTTCGTTTTGTTTACGAAAGCCCTCTATCTGATTCTTCAGTTGGATACATAATTGTACCATTTTATCCAATAGAGGAGTAGAAGACGATGTCGACATCGATGGCTCTATAGTCGGCATAGGCGGAGGAAATTCCGACACAACATTTTTCTCTTTTACCTTGGGGCACTTTTTGCCCTCAATCCCAAAGGTTTTCTGGCCGTCAGGGGATGTAGTTGGCTCCTGAGGCACTACTATATCCTTGCTTGCTTTCGGAAATAGTAGCTTACGCATCCTATCAGTAGGTAGGAAGGGTCCCGGAGAAATTTTTTAGAAGCCTCTCACCCAGTTGCGTAACTTGTATTGAGCTGTATCCCTAGTCTCTGTAGACTTGGGATTTTCGAAACCATCAGACATTAATGTCTGACATATATTGCAAACCTGTGGGTTCCAATAATGTAGGGATCCGGAAATAATATTGCAGGTGGCATGAAACCTGCAAGTATTATGACCGTAAAAATACTTACTCTTGGCCTTGCAGAGGACTGCAGCACAAGGTATCTGGTGTTCCTCCTGTAAAGAAAGGAAAACCAAATGAGTATACAAAGGATTATCTCCCTGATAATCAACATGCAAAGGTCATCTACAACAGAATAGCTTAGGATAGCAAGCTATAAAGGGATAGTAGGATATACATACTTGTGTACCCCTGCAAGCAAATGCTGTTACCTCCCCTCAGTATTAACTACATGGGGATTCATCTATTGAGTAACTCCCAATAGAAGGGCTCTTACCCCTAGGGGTAGAGAAGTACCAATTCACTGTCCCAAAATGATGTTAATACTGTGGGGTCAGGATGACTGATTCTCAATCAGAATATTGAAGAAAACTATTCATTCAATATATGAGCGGTACCAGCGGAATGCTCGTACAAGGGTACCCAAGGTATGCTAGAAATTACTACTGTGTAATGGTACTGTAGTTTTCTATATGCAGTAAGTCTATACTGCAATTTACTGGCTACTGTACATCATGTATTGTAGTCTAGTCATTATGCTGCCTCCATAGTAGCATATGACAGTACGGTCCATCTAGCATGAAGCCAGTTGGACTAGGGAAATTAAAGACATATATTTGTATATCCCACTCAGCCTATTTGCTGTAGCCTTCCTTACAATATTAAAATATAGAGTTTCCTGATCAGTGAGACTCAAGGATAAAGGCTCTACCCTTTAAGGGTTAGGAGTGTATCACTTCTGCCTTGAAGTTATTTAATATTGTAGGGTAATCCGAATACTGATTTCTAATCAGGATATTGAAGAAATCATATTCATTCAATATGGGATTGGGTTCAGCAAATGCCTGTGTTGGATATCCAAGATACATTGGAAATAACTACTAGTATAATATATATAGTAGTTTTCTATCTGCAGTATATTCCATACTGTAGATATACTGGCTACTTGTA
Source organism: Palaemon carinicauda (assembly GCF_036898095.1). Taxonomy (NCBI): domain Eukaryota; kingdom Metazoa; phylum Arthropoda; class Malacostraca; order Decapoda; family Palaemonidae; genus Palaemon; species Palaemon carinicauda. The sequence goes on from NC_090737.1 coordinate 75,289,143, forward strand.
TAACATATACTGTAGTTCAGCCGGCATGTTGCCGGCATAATTAGGTCTTGCCGGTATATCTAATATGCTAGCTAGAGAGAGAGAGAGAGATAGCATGGAGGAAAGGCTACTCCTTTCCTTTATATGTATACAGTAATTAAGGATGTAAAAGTCTCATTTTACTGCCTTTCATCCGAATAGAAGGTTCCAATGGAAGGGGAGAATGTGCCATTCAAGCTTCCATCCAGCTATAGGACTATTGCCAGTAAGATGCCGCCAATACACTGCCGGCAGGCTTGCCTCCAGCAGTATCAGTACAGTCGGCGTGCTGCCATCTAAGTCAGCATTTATCTGTACTGGTCTGGCCGGCGGTAATCCGGCAACAGAACTCCTGAATAACAGTCCAAGGGAGAACTGAGGAACCTTGGGGATAGCAAGGGACTTGCCACTCTCAGCCATCATGGCCGGCGGAAGCTGCCAGCCACCGGCAGCCGCCAGTTTCCGCCGGCAGCCGCCAGTTGCCGCCGGCAGCCGCCAGTTGCCGCCGGCAGCCGCCAGTTGCCTCCGGCAGCCGCCAGTTGCCGCCGGCAGCCGCCAGTTGCCGCAACCGCCAACTGCTGGCAGCCGCCAGCTGTAGGCAGTCATCGGCTAATGTGAGGGACCATAGCTGCCGACAGATGATGTGGTTGCCGGCAGTATGCATTGCCGTCAGCCAATGTCAGGGCTAGAGAGGGAGTCTGGCCGGCTCCGGCAACCTACGGGCAATGGTAATGTTGCAAGATGCCGGCCCAAGAAAGACAATGGGTCGGCCATCAAAAGTGGACAGAGGGGTAGGGAACAGGGTCCTGAATAGAGTGTGAAAGGAACTGGCAAAATTGTCAGTCCCACCACCTGTTAAAAGAAGCTCTGTTTCAGTATCGGCAGAATCCAAGGTGATAGGAGAGTGTCAGTTCTCCATCCTAGAGATTGCCAACACAGTTAAGGGGATGGCGGCATTGCCGCCTCCTCTCAACATGGGAGAAACAGAGATCCAGTGCCACGTCATCCTAGGCAAAAGAAGATCACTCTTCAGCCTAGAGGACTGCGGTGCAGGACTAGTCTTATAGTCACAAGGAGAAGATGGTATCCTACCACTACTTCAAGTGCGGCTAGGGAGGGCTAACCTCCATTGCCTGCAGCCTAGCTGGCAGGGGAATGATGGTATTCTACAACCCATTCGCCCTGCTGGCCGGTCGCCGACATAAGACTAAATCCCAAAACCTGTTGGTATACCACAACCAGCAGTTAAAGGGAAGAGGCAGGAAAAACCCTAGGTTAGTCATGTCTGAATAAAATTCAAGGCACGGCTATTAGGGTTGTAGCCTGAAGCTACACTCAGAGGGAAATAGATTACCCTTAAATCTCCGAAGAGACGTGTAATGTTTCATATAATTCTAGGAGGTATCAGTCTCTGCTGAATTGAAAACAATACACGAGGGTAACCGGGGGATGTCTGAACGTATAGTAAAACGCCTAGGTTAGAATACGTAGGCTAGACGAAATCTCAGTTACCTAAATCACCGAAACTCAAACTATACGATCGACAGAGAAAGGAAAATTATGCACATTATCAAATCTTTACGAGAAAAATTGCCTAAATAGCTAAATAATTAAAATAATTAAATTACGCTATTTAAACTGGAAGTCCTTCTGCTATCTAAATAACACATGCCTAACGAACGACGGCGCCCATGGCGCCTCCAGTAACTGGCCTAGCTCTTAAGCACAATAAATTACTCTAATTACATTGTGAAACAGGAGCTAAATTATACTCATAGTAAAGACTCGATACTCAACTTTCCAGAGGCGGAGGAAGATGGAGAAAGCATAATTATAATCCTTAAAACAATCGAAAAGTTAGATCAGCAGGGAATACCACCGAGCGATATCGCTACAAAATAAGGAATGTCCGCCATCGTGGGAAGGGTGCTGTTATCATTCTCATTAGTAGTACGAGAACGGGTAGCCTTGATACGGCTCCATTTTATTTTGCCACACCTCCTGGAAACGTAAATGCTATTATGGGTGTAGATTGCTATGAGGCATGTCAAGAATGCATCCTCTGATATTATGCGATATCCTTGAGAGAAAATTTAAGGATATTCGTGCCAGGCGTTAGAATTCTGGATACCTAAAGGTAAAATTCTCTGGGAATATCACTGTAGTACATATATCCCTTAGGAAGCTACCTTAAGGAACTTCCATCAGGACGAGATGGCTTCAGCCCAAATATATACATATATATATATATATATATATATATATATATATATATATATATGTATATATATATATATATATATATATATATATATATATATATATATACATATATATATATATATATATATATATATATATATATATATATATATATATATAAACTGTATAAATAGATAGATAGACAGATAGATATAGATACAGTAGATATATAGATAGATAGAATGTATATGCATTTATAAATACTCTATAAGCTGTGAGTGTATATCTGTGTTTGTGTAACCTGTGTGTATTACAGTTAGACCTAAATGCATAAGGAAATATAAAGCAATAATATTTACTGAATATCACCTAAAAACTGGTCTCCCAAGATTTTTACGAATGTAAAATGTATCTTCCTGTACAGTATTTCGAAGTAGGACTTTGCGTAATTACACTAATATTTTTGGGGGGATGAGGGAATAATCTTGTCAGCTTTATTTGTTAACACTTTTATAAAGTCTGTCGAGCTTTAAAGATGGAAGAGAAATAGTGGGTAGTTGTTTACCGATACTTGAATTGTGAGAGCTTCTTTGAGGTAGTTGAAAGGTTGTACATCATATTCTAAATTTAACCATTTTTGGTCAATCAAGATTTTATGGAATTTGAGTTTTGTTATCTATTGATGTGTAAAGACCCACATTATTCAGCTTTCTATTTACATATCTGAACATTCATACACGGTGTATATTTATACACAGAGTAAGTGATAATTTTATACAAATTAGTGGACTACGAGACAAACGAACATTTTGGAAGTACATTGTTTAACATAAATCTAGATTTAATTTAATTGACTCTCTACCGTAGACAGTTCGTCGGAAAGTTTTGTTCCACTTTATAGTTGAGAAACTTTCTGGTAAACCATTTAACACTTTCCAAATAACATTTGTGAACTTTTTAAAGTGACTAACCCCCAAATTTAAGCATGTTATAAAACGAAAAAAGAAAGTTACTTGTTTGTCCCCTCTTTTCATCACGGTCTGGTAGTCAGAGTAAACAGTGAAGCAAGGTTTCTTCTTCAGCTGTTAATTCCCAAAGTGTTTCAATTAGAAAAGTTTCCGTCATAGTCTTAATTCCCCCCCCCCACCCCCCACCTCTCTCTCTCTCTCTCTCTCTCTCTCTCTCTCTCTCTCTCTCTCTCTCTCTCTCTCTTATTGTTATATATTTTTGTATAAAAGCTTGTGTATAATTGAAGAAAAACTTTGGAGCTGTATTGGAATCAATGATATTTAGTGTAAGTTGTGTGATAAGGCTGTTGATAGTGGTAATGGTCGCTTAAGTAAAGCCTAAATAATCTCGTTAGTTAGAAAAATTAAAGCACTGCAGAGATTAAAGATGTTGCGCTCTCTCTCTCTCTCTCTCTCTCTCTCTCTCTCTCTCTCTCTCTCTCTCTCTCTCTCTCTCTCTCTCAGACAAACAAAGACACACGCACACATGATGAGGATACGAAATGTTTGCATTAATTCATCTCTTAAGAAAAATATCGGTGTAATTAACCAATTTCAAAAAAAAAAAAAAAAAAAAAAAATACAAAAATAAGTAAAACACGAAAAGATGACAAACGTTTGGAATTACAGTTGCGTAAGGATGTTTGAGCCAGCAAGTAATTGATGAAATTTAAATCCCGCTACTATTAACTGGTAATGGAAGATCCTTAAGGATAAAAGAAATAAAATCTTTTTGGTGTTCTGAACCTTGTGTTTAGGTTTATGCAAGAGAAAGCAACACCCCTCTCTCTCTCTCTCTCTCTCTCTCTCTCTCTCTCTCTCTCTCTCTCTCTCTCTCTCTCTCTCTCTCTCTCCAAGATGATATGTCCTCCCCTAAAGATATAAGTGGACATAAGATGAAATGAGAATTACTAAGGGAGGTTTCACTAGATTTATACCATTGAACTTTATGTCACAATTGCTCTAGCGGCCATTGCTATATGTATTAGGGAAGTGGGCCTTATTGTAAAGCAACTCAACAAGGTTATCTATAGTTTTGGATGAATGTTGTTTTTTAACTATGTGTCATGGTGTTTTTTTCCTGGTGAGTTTTTATGTCTGAGAATTTTGCCAATTGAAACCTTAAGGCTCATGCATAAGATTTTTTTCATTTGTGTTTCAAAGCATTAGGAACCTTATTTTCTAGGGAAAGCAGTCGAAAAAGTATAAGCAATGCGGAAATTACTCACTCCTGATTTTTCTTGTTATCTTTAAGGCTTAATTTTTATTATATCATTTTCCTATATTCTGGTTATAATCATTACTGTTAATTTCCGATTTAGCTAAGACTTTAATTCCCTTTTATAGCTGTTAGCAGCGAAAGTAAAAAAAGATTTTTCCGCATCTAAAAAGTATTGCAACCAAATTAAAAGTCTTATGTACACATTTTATAATGCACCAACGTAGATTGTATACTAAATATATTGTTTTTATTACTCTAGGGCGGCCAACAGATAGAACGTAAACCGGACCCTTTTTAACTTTCATGCATCCCTATTTCAAATGCTGCACTGTTAAAAAATTGTATTAAACGACGGCAAATGTCTGACAACATTTATTCCAGGATTTTTACCGTTTTAAAAACGTGTATATTGACGTAAAAGATTGATATTACGGTCACCAACCCGTAAAAGATGATAAAAAAAGTAAGGTAAAATTACTGTCTCCTGTATTTTACTGAAATACGGTTGAGTACAGTATATTTTTACGAAGAATTTACGGTTAAAACTACGGGTTTTTTTCTAACAGTGCGGCTTCAAACCAAAATTGCAATTTATATAAATTGTTCATTAGGAATCCTTGGGCCATCCCCGTATTGATAAAATCTCGCATTTATAATCTGTGAAATAAATATTCTTATATAAGTCTTTGTCTTTTAAATATTTGATAAACAGGACAAGCATTGGGAGAATCCCCTCAAATGGGAAGGAAGAATCGAGCAGTTAGCCGTAGGCAACGGGAAAATATAAATCTTAAGGTAGAGGAAACTAAAAAAATCATAGATATTGGTGTTAGCAGAGCTCTTGAGTTTACTTTTATTCTAATCTTAACTGATCTAAAGAATGCCTAATAACTATCTTTGTCGTTTCCATATATACTGAATCTTTATTTTACTTTCTTTATAGTACATATTTACTCAATACCATTATTCAGATTGCTTCCTTTTTCTGTTGTTAGCATTCCGAACTTTAATTGCTACTTGCCACCTACGATGTTAGTTTTGCTTACCATGCATGTTTAGGTATGTCTTTTAAACGTCATCTAATGCTTTGTGAACAGAAGAGAGATAGAGAGCGAAATGCTGACGATGATGAATTGTATGCAGCTCATTTATAAGCATTATACTGATACAACCTAAGTGTCATGATAGACAGATGTCTTTTCAGTTTTCTACAAAAAGTATATTAGACATTAGCTGTTACAGCGAATCTTTCATTTTCCTGAATTCCATTTATTCAAAATTAGATAACGATCAAAGTTGCATAATCAGAACCATTGGATAATTTCTACAGGTATTCTCAAGTTATAGTATTTGCTTGTGTTTCTTTATCATATGCTCTTGCCTGATTATATATATATATATATATATATATATATATATATATATATATATATATATATATATATATTACTTATCAGTCACAAAACTGCACGTGACATATATTAAAGGGTAAAATCCACAGGAAACAGGAAAGGAAAAGACCAGGTACCAAGCGCTTTCGTGTATTACGTACACTTCTTCAGGGTACAAAGTGAAATAGAACATAAAATCATACAATAAAGAAACCTAACAAAACTGAAATAAAAGCCACAAACTAGCAAAGCATCATCAATATGCTAAAACAACAAACAGTCGTTAAAAATGAATAAACAATTGTAGTTTAAAATAAAATACTAGTAATATAACAATCGTTAAACTAAATGTTTACATTGTACTTCCTTACAATTTCATTAACAAGATGAGTGTCTAGTTTAAAAAGACCAGAACTGAGATTTAAAATTTGATTATTAAAATATTTAATAAAAGCAGATTCAATAATATTTCTTTTAACAAGATTTTTACAAAATAAAATCTCTGAGGAGTTTTCCCAGTCAATACAGTGGTTAAAATCGTTCATGTGGACAAACAAGGCACTAGACATTTGTCCTGTCCTAACTGCATAACGATGTTGTTTAATTCGGTTGTTAAGCAATTTTCCGGTTTGACCTACATATTTCTTGTCACAACCAGTACATGGAATTATGTAAATAGAGCCACTATTACAATTTGGAGAATTATTTATTAGGACATTCTTTACCGTTCCTGAACTTTTAAAAACTAAATTTACTTTGAATATTTTCAATAAATCTTTTATATAAGCAAAGTTTTCATTGTATGGAAGTGCCAGCACATTCTCATTCTTAAAAGGTTCCCTATTCTTGTTGGAATAAAATATATGCCTAGCTTTCTGTAGAGACTTGTCAATTAAAACTTTAGGATATTTTAATTTAATTCCTATGTCATTAATTCTACGAAATTCTGCGTCTATAAATTCTATAAATTCTATAAAAACTCCTCAGAGATTTTATTTTGTAAAAATCTTGTTAAAAGAAATATTATTGAATCTGCTTGTATTAAATATTTTAATAATCAAATTTTAAATCTCAGTTCTGGTCTTTTTAAACTAGACACTCATCTTGTTAATGAAATTGTAAGGAAGTACAATGTAAACATTTAGTTTAACGATTGTTATATTACTAGTATTTTATTTTAAACTACAATTGTTTATTCATTTTTAACGACTGTTTGTTATTTTAGCATATTGATGATGCTTTGCTAGTTTGTGGCTTTTATTTCAGTTTTGTTAGGTTTCTTTATTGTATGATTTTATGTTCTATTTCACTTTGTACCCTGAAGAAGTGTACGTAATACACGAAAGCGCTTGGTACCTGGTCTTTTCCTTTCCTGTTTCCTGTGGATTTTACCCTTTATATATATACATATACATATATATATATATATATATATATATATATATATATATATATATATATATATATATATATTTATATATATATATATATATACACATATATATGAAAGTTGATTTTAGTGATGTATATATATATTAAGAAGATTTTTTTTCCACATCAATTGTGCTGGAGTGTATAGGGAAGATAGGAGTTTTTTTCAGAATCTTGTGCTAAGCCATTTTATTCCTGTTTATGGCTTGAAGGACTGTACCATTGTAATTGGTTAATTATTACCAATAATTTAGGAAGTGGAGTGTGGAATATTTGAATTCGACATGACCAATATACGTTTTGAGCAAGAAACAATGATTAGGGAATTAATTTACAATGATAGCCAGTATTTTTGGATATCATTGACCCTATGCGCATGAAATGTAGATTCAGTAACTAGATGTTCTATCATAATTGAGTTAACTCTACCACTATGTAAAATATTTTGACTACGTTATCATTAATTGGCCTCAATATATGACTTGATATTTTAAATTTACGCATTAAAAGAACATCTCTCTCTCTCTCTCTCTCTCTCTCTCTCTCTCTCTCTCTCTCTCTCTCTCTCTCTACTGGTTTTCAGACAATAATCAATATATGGAGCTGGTATGCTTGTAGGTATTGAAGATTTCATCTTATTTAGGCTACCGTGTAACATAATGTGGTTCCTGAGATTTTTTTTTTAATTTACTTTGGTGTAGGACAAATAAGCAATAACTATATGGAAAATGTATTTATCACGAGTAACACCAGTAACCGCCAGATCTCATTGTCATTGCTATACCGCGCACTCATTTATTCGGGTGCATGCTCAACAATTCAACACGTAACTTAGTAGACGTTCGTATGGCCCCATTACAAGACGCTTAGGAGTAGAGCCAAGTACCCCCTCTCTCTCTCTCTCTCTCTCTCTCTCCCTCTCTCTCTCTCTCTCTCTCTCTCTCATGGATGGAGAGGTCTCCTTGGAGGCTGAAGAGCGAGCTCATGTTACATCTGACCACGATAACGCTCTAATGGTTGGCAGCGTGTGAAATATGATGGCTTATATAGTGTTGGCTGTGTTAAAAAAACGGAAAAGAATTTGTTTCTCCTTTTTCAAGTATCCCTCTCTCTTTTGTGAGTGGGTCCGGGTTTATATTTGCATGATGGTTTATTATCATATTCTTGTATAATAAAAGTTAGATTATAAACTTTTTATTGATAATGGTATCGCTGTAATAATCAAATAAGAAAACAGTGTGTGGATTTTCCTATGTAACTTCCATGGAAATATCTCTCATTTCATTATGTATATAATGAAACATTTCTATGCATTGCATTTTGAAACTGGGTTGAAATCGTCATTAAATTGTAACTACTTTTCTGAGAATTCGCAAGGCACTAGAACCATTTCTTTAGAGATGACAGACGGTTTATTGTCATATTTTAGCTATTCCAATGACCAATAACAATTAGAATATCCCAGGACATAGTTGGCAATTTCCTATCCCTATTTATTCCGTCCTTACATGATGCAAATGAGAACTTCCATATGCATAGACCTCTATTCACGCGGGATTGCTACATACAAGCCACGGCGTGGATCCCATCCTGCTTTTGTCTCGGGAAAGCCGGAATTGCAGTTGCTTGTTTCCATTCCTCAAGTGGCTGCAAAACGGAAGTTGTTGCTATTTTGTAAGACCTTATGTCCACCCTGTTTAGGAATAGAAATTCCTTGCTTCATTTGCACTGTATTGGCGCTCTTCGTTCTGTGATAGTATTTATTATCCATTATTTTTGTTTGGCATTATAATGTTTTCATTTCGTGTTTCACTTCTCTTTTCATCACATTTGACCCGAATTGTTTCATAGCGCGTTGGTTTTTTTCTGATTTAGTTGCAGATCTTATAGTATTATAATTTAAATTGTCCTCTAGTTATGAAAGAGAGTTTTTTAAAGATTATTTTCTCGATTCCGTTCCAAATGAAACATGAATTTTATTACAGGACCATCTTCATCTTATTTGAATTTTATTTCTATTTTAGAGGAAACCATTTCAGACACCTCGATACTTTTTCACATTGTTTCAATAGTATATGTTATTTTTTCATTGTTTTAAGATATGAAAGTTTGAATGATCTGACTGTCTCCCAATGGAAAATTAATTTAGCACTTTTATTTGAACCTAAATATCAAAGACACGTTTTAGAATATGATTAAGATTATTCTTGTGAAATATAATTGCATTTTTTATTTCTTATCAAGTAGGAAATCGCAAGAAATTTAGAACGTGAATCATCTCATATATATATATATATATATATATATATATATATATATATATATATATATATATATATATATATATATATGTGTGTGTGTGTGTGTGTGTGTGTGTGTGTGTATTTCTATTTCTTTGTTGTTGTGGTAGTTCTGGTAATAACGTGTTGGTAGTAGTTGTCTTTGCTACTATCGCTTCCACTCGTATTAGGAGTTTAAAAGAGTATTAATTATTCATTTCAATGTTATATTGCTATTGAAATTCCAGTAAGAGTCTTTATTGTAGACTTTTCAATCCCGTAGAGTATTTAAATCTCATGACAGTATTGCTTTCATGTGTGAGAGAGAGAGAGAGAGAGAGAGAGAGAGAGAGAGAGATTAATTGATAAATCAAATTAGGGCTACCTTATCTCTCTTTGATCCCGGCTAGCGATTCAGAGCTTGATCTCCGTGATTACGGGAGCCTGTTGTCAATTATGTTATTAAAACGACGACATACAGAGGCTGTCATGGCCTTTATCTATCGCCTAACTTGAAAGGTTTTGTTCTTCTTACGCAGCAGCGACTGGATTGTTGGCATGTATCATGTTATTTGCCGATCATCTGACAATGTGATCGTGTTACCTGGTACGAAGGGTAGTATTATATAGAAGAGTTTGATAGTGCATATTACATAACTTCCAGTTCCAAGGGTTTATTTCTGAATGCAAAGCATAAAGAGTTAGAAAATGAATACCAAAGGTGAAACTAATACCTTAATACGTATCGTCATTTGCCAGTCTCATCGTAATGAAAAGATATTTTTCAGAGAGAGAGAGAGAGAGAGAGAGAGAGAGAGAGAGAGAGAGAGAGAGAGAGAGAGAGAGAGAAATTATATCAAATTGTGCATACTTGCTAGAAATTAGTTTCCTTATCCTTTGGAAGGTTTTGTAATGCAGCTACTGATTCCCTATTAGTCTTATGGTAATATAACAGCACATAAATTTCATGATAATTATATACACTAATCTCGAAATTGATTTAAAAGAGAAGATTCGTTTGTGAATTGCCTAAGCATTTCTTTATAAATTTCAGGGAATGTTTTTCACCGGAACCAAATAAATGAAAGAGTACTAATTTCGAACAGCTTTCCACAGAAAGCTATTAAGATCCGATATTGCAATATTTTACGAACCTTAAACCAAAAAAAGATATATATAGCTCAAAAAGGGACAAATCTCTTGAAATAGACATGGATTTTTATCTCTTTATACATTAGAGATACAGTAAAGCTACTTGAATAAGGCATATGAGGAAGATATTGGCTGGAACAAAATGATATAAATCAAAATTAGGCTTTACTTTTTTAAATACTTTTATAATTTTCAGTTGTTAGTTTCAGCTTGGATAGTATTAGGTTGTGTCATAATCTTATTTGAAGATAATGATTTTCTCGTTAAACTTCCACGTTGAGTTTGATAGAGACTGAAATCACTCATTGAGTTAAGAATCGTGTAATAAACTTTGACAATGCATAAATAAACACATTCCTCAAGATTCATTGTCGTTACCCTTCATTAGTGTCAAGAATCTGTGAGGGAGGTAATGTCTTCTGAGCTTGTGACCTTGAAATAAATGCCGCAGTATGTGTGATAGGATCAAGACGACTGCTGGTGAGCCTTTTTTAGAGGCGAAAAAAGGTGGCTAATGTTGTGGGCGTCTTCTACACAGGCGTTCACCCATGCTTCAACAGTTTAAGCATGAGCCTAGTAGTGATTATTTTTTGGGGAACCCTTCTCTTTCAGGTGAAAGGGGTTTTATTGCAAGGTTTTTAATCACATGAACTTTTTCAAGAAATATAAATGACTTAAAACGTTAAGGAGGGGAAAGCAACTGTTCAGATAGCCCATGGCTAGTGGAATTATTAATGAAAATATAGTAATCCTTCTTACTGTACGAGAAAGGAGATGAAACTTGTACACTGAGCAAGATGAACGACTGATTTGCCGAATTGCATGTTTCTTATAATAAAGATTGCTGTTGATGATGTCAGAGAAGATATTTTCTTTAAAGAAATTAATTTCCTATCATTTTGCCTGACTTTCTCTTACACATTCATAAATGTATTATGTAGAGAGAGAGAGAGAGACAGAGGCGCAGATGTCCAATACTGTATTCTTGATGGGTATGATATCGCAAATTGTTAAGGAGTAGATTGGGTCACTTTGAATTTGCATAATTTGAAATAGCTGTTGTTTATAAGGGAACGGTATCTTCGTGTTGAGATACATGAATGACGGTGTTTAGTAAGTCGTGTTGTTTTGAGGATTTCAAGGTGGAATTTAATTCATTTGAAAAGAGCATCAGGAAATAAAAAGTTACATGTAAATAGGTTTCATATCATCATTATTTATGGTGTGCATTATTCATCATATTATCGTTGCTATTGAAGAAATACATTTTTTTTCAAAGCAACAGTGCGATTGTAAAGCTATTTTACATAATAACTGTTTCTTAGTGTACTGATGCCGTGAAGAAAATTGGTACTGTAATGAAAGGGGGGGTTGAAATGACTTCTCGTGACCCGAGGCACAAAACATTTCGAACCAGATTGCGTAAGAACTATTAAAAAGGGAATCCGGCACCAGACTGAGAATTGGTAATTACCAACTTGGTGTTGCCTTTTTAAGTTAGATTGTCGGTGATAATGGTTTTACATTGAGTTTTGTTATTATTATTATTATTATTATTATTATTATTATT
>NC_090737.1:75306414-75316414 GCF_036898095.1 Palaemon carinicauda
TGTGGAGGAATTTCCGATTCGGGGACTCTTAGATGGAAATATACTGATCAGTGTTTGGTGTCATGACTTTGATTTAAATGTTTTCACTCCAAATGGCATATGGAAAACGCTATATATGGTAGTGGAATTGGTTCAGCATGGCAGAGGTACGATTTAATATAACTTTATTGTTCTCATGTTCATCTGCTGAGTTAATTGATGACCTTTAGTGTGAATTAGGTTCATTGTACCTTTTCTATTTTATTAATTCCAATGACATTAAGGCAATAACTGGAAAGCTGGGGGAGAAGTGTTTAGACCTACTGGCCTCCCATGCACTTTTTGGATGTGACAGTGTTTCATATTTTTTTGGCAAAGTAAAAATATTCGCAATAAACTTGGTTCGTAATTCCAAAGTAACCCTCGGGTAATTTGCAAATCACCTGTCTCCAGAAGAAGTATGGATTATATGAGGTCTCTGCTACATATCAATCTTATATGGGGGAACAGCGTCAATATCTCTTGCAAATCTGAGGTATTTAATAATCATCAAAAAGAAAGAACCGTCCTAAGTAGTCTCCCGCCAATGGAAGATGCTACAGATCAACACATCAGACGTGCCCGTCTTCACTTCCTGATCTGTAGAGCAGCAAAACACATGGCACCCCTAGATACTGATATAACTTACTATAGTTGGAAGATTGAGAATATGTTGACTCCTGTTACTGGTACTTCAGCCATTGCACCACCTTCAGTTCTGCAAATTATTGGTTGTGGCTGCAAATCATCACACTCATGTTCAAGCCAAAGATGCAGTTGCCATGTAAGTGCCCTGTCCTGTACTAGACATACTTCACACTGTAAGTGTGATGCTGTTGACAGATGTGCAAATAAGGACACAAAATCCATGAAATCCTGCAGTCAGATTGAAGACCACAACCATGTAAATAATGACGATTATGACGATAATGAAGAAAATGCTAATTACTGGATACAAATTATGTGAATGACACTGCACATGCATAACCTCTTTTCGTATGTGTATACTACAATTACCCATATAAATTGAGAGTTTTCAGTGTTCCCGTAACTCTCTAGCGGTAGTATCTCAACCAGGGCACCAGCCACCCGTTGAGATACTACCATTGGAGAGTTATGGAGTCCTTTGCCTGGCCAAACAGTACTACAGTGGATCCTTCTCTGTGGTTATGGTTCATTTTCCCTTTGCCTTCATATACACCGAATAGTCTGGCCTGTTCTTTATATATACTCCTCTGTCCTCAAACACCTGACAACACTGAGATTACCAAGCAAGGGGTTAATTGCTGCACTGTAATTATTCAGTGGCCACTTTCCTCCTGGTGCGGGTATTAGAGACTTTTCTAGTGGTAAGCAGCTCCTCTAGGAGAAGGACAATCCAAAATCAAAACATTGTTCTCTAGTCTTGGGTAGTGCCAAAACCTCTGTACCGTGGTCTTCCACTGTCTTGGATTAGAGTTTTCTTGCTTGAAGGTACACTTGGACACAATATTATATCTTATTTCTCTTCCTCATGTTTTGTTAAAGATTTTATGGTTTATATAGGAAATATTTATTTTTATGCTGTTACTGCTCTTAAAATATTCAATTTTTCATTGTTTCCTTTCCTCACTGTGCTATTTTCCCTGTTGGAGCCCCTGGGCTTATAGCATCCTGCTTTTCCAACTAGGGTTTAAGCTTAGCAAGTAATAATAATGATAATAGTATTAGAAGATTAACAGCCTCCGAGTACCTTTTTTATTAACGGACCGACTCATAATACAACTCTTATTTTGTTATGTGAATAAAGAAATTTCCCCAAAGATGTCAAGGTGGCACTCAATGAATTCTTAAAAATATAGGTTCTTGAGAATCATTTCATTAAAAAAAAATAAAATAAATAAATAAATAAATAAATAAATGTAATCATACGGTATGTCACACCTATGGCTAAATGGCGGTTTGTCTCCTTGACTACTTCCAAACTCTGTCACTAATCGATCCGGCTTCTCCGAGTGTGCATCCAATACAGTATCATCCGCAAACAACAACTGATTCCCCTTCCACTCATGATCACTCTCGTTTATCAGTTTCAGTCATCGACCAAGCACTCGAGTATTCACCTCTCTCACAACTCCATCAACAATCAAATTGTACAGTCATGGTGATATCGCACAGCCCTGTTTCATAACCACTCTCAGTGGAAACCATTCACTCACTTTCTTTCCTATATTACTAACACAAGCTTTGCTGTCTATGTATAAACTTTTCACAGCTTGCAACAACCATCCGCCAATTCTATATAACCTTATCACATTCCCCATCGCTTCCCTATCAATTCTAGCGTAAGCTTTCTTCAGATCCATAAATACAATATACACCTCCTTACCTTTTGCTAAAGGTATTTTTGCATATCTGCCTAACTGTAAAAATCTGATCCATACATCCATAAAAAACACCCTGTAATTCTAATATTGCATCATCTGGTCTAGCCTTAATCTTATTGATTAGCACTCTACAATATACTTTTCCAACCACACTAGAAAAACTAATACCTCCTAAATTACAACACATCTCCCTTACCTTTGGATAGCGAAACAATACACGCACACACCCAGTCTTCTGGTACTATTGACAACATAAAACATATATTAAACAATCTCACCAAATCATTCAAGTACAGTCACACACCCTTCCTTTAACATCTCAGCTCTCACCCCATCCATACCAAGTGCTTTTCCTGCTCTCGTTTCATCTAGTGCTCTCTTCTCTTCCTGTCATGTAATCTCCTTCTCAGTCTCATCTCCCATCAGTGGCACCTCAACACCTGGAACAGCAATTATATCTGCCTCCCTATTATCCTCAACATTCATCAACCTTTCAAAATATTCAGCCCATCTTTCAGTTGCCTTCCCTTCTTTCAACAAACTTCCATTTTCATATTTCACTGTCTCTTTAAATCTCGATCTACCCTTCCTTACTCTCTTCGCTTCTTTCCAAAACTTCTTATTCTCTTCATACGAACGACCAAGTCCCTGACCCCACCTCCAATCAGCCAACCTCTTTACCTCCGCTGCCTTACGTTTTACTTCCACATTTTTCTATCTATGTACTTCATACGTCTCTACAATATTACTCTGCAGCCATTCTTCAAATGCCCTCTTTTTCTCTTCACTCCTTCATTCCACCATTCACTATCCTTCCTCATGGTACCTCCAACAATCCTCTTGCCATAAAAATAGCTTTCACTTCCAACAAAATTTTCTTTTACTACCTTCCACTCCTCTAGATCTCCTTCACCCTGTGATATGCCACACCCAACCTTTCTTGATATTCACTTTTTACCTTTGTTTTTTTTTTCAACTCTTCAATCTTCAATACCACCCTTTTAATACCTCCCCCCCCCCGCCACTCTATATCCTCACGCTTTTGCTATGTATGTATGTATATATACAGTATATATATATATATATATATATATATATATATATATATGAACATATATATATATACATATATATATATATATATATATATATGAACATATATATATATATATATATATATATATATATATATATATATATGAACATAAATATATATATATATATATATATATATATATATATATATATATATGTATATATATATATATATATATATATATATATATGTATATATATATATATATATTTATGTTCATATGTATATATATATATATACATATATATATATATATATATATATATATATACATATATATATATATATATATATATATATATATATATATATTTATGTTCATATATATATATATATATATATATATATATATATATATTTTGAATCAGTACTGCAACATATGTAGATATGAACTATTCCAAACTACATTCACGTTATACCCTTATACAAATACACACACACACACATATATATATATAGATATATATATATATATATATATAAATATATATATATATATATATTTATATATATATATATATATATATATATATATATATATGAACATAAATATATATATATATATATATATATATATATATGTATATATATATATATATATATATATATATATATATATATATATATATCTATATATATATGTGTGTGTGTGTGTGTATTTGTATAAGGGTATAACGTGAATGTAGTTTGGAATAGTTCGTATCTACATATGTTGCAGTACTGATTCAATACAATGAATGGAATCTGCGGAAACGAGAAGAGTTGACAGGATTTAACAACACAAGTAATATTATAGTAAACTTGACCAAGAGAACGGGTATAAATGTAATTTTAAGCCAGGACCCCCTAGCAATAATGATTATTAAGGGTGGTGTTGGGATGGAAGCAGCTGATTTATAAGTATGAAAAATAATGGTTGGGTGGGAAACGAAGGAAATCACAGAATAAGTGAATACATCCTGAAAGAGAGAAAATTTGGAATTTCCAATAAAAGCCATTAATGAAATATATGAAGGGAATGTTTAGCTAACTATCCTTTATGGGGGTTAAGCTCTGATTCTGAATATCATTAACTGGAAAAGGTTGAGGCTATTGTGCGGGTGGTAACTATGAGACGGCGTAATTGCAACTAAATTTCTATCAGCAGATAGATTAACTCATTGTATTATATATGTCGCGCAAGCACAATTATAAAAGGGAAAAAAAAAAGAGACATGAAGGAGTAGTAAAATAGTAAGTGTCTGTCAAAGGGTGGATCACAGTCTATTTAGGATGGTTAGTTCATATAAAAAAAATTAACACTTGTAGATAGTGAAAGGGAATTAATAATTAATTAGTGATAGAAAGAAGACCTAGAAAGTTGTGAAAAGATGGTATGAAAGGGGTATAAGTAAATCAGTGCCTTAATATCCAAAAAGTGCTATAGCGCATCCATGATCAAAATGAATGGTGTATTGCGTGTAAGGGATATCAGGAGATACTGAGGAACCATTTGCATTGGTGTATAAAACAATTAGTGTTGTAGAGGTTCATTACAATATGATTTAATTAGTCCTCTATTCATCATTTATAGTGTGACTGTAGCTGTGTCTATCATTGATTTTTTCACTCTTAAAGTATGAATTTCGCAGTGACCGTTGTGCTGTGTTATCCAAGAAAACACTACTTACTTTGGAAAACTGCTTATTGTTTTATATATATATATATATATATATATATATATATATATATATATCTATATATATAGATATATATATATAGATATATATATATACTATATATATATATATATATATATATATATATATATATATATATATATATACCGTATATATATATATGATATATATATGTATATATATATATATATATATATATATATATATATATATATATATATATATATATATATATATTTTACAAAGTTACAATGCTGGTCCTCATAAAAGTAGAATATTTTATTCTCGTATTATATTTGTATAATTAAGAGATGTATAGCTAGATTGTAAGGTGAGTTCCACTCATGTAGGATTAAGTAATGTATGTAAATTACGTAAGACTTCCATCATTTCTTTAGTTGTATTTTCATTCAGTTTCATATGTGTAAATTTACGTCATTTTAAAGAATTAAATTTTCATTTCACTTAGTTTTGTTACGAAGTCTTATGTAGTTTTGTTAAAAGGTATGCTGTATGACACTTACACTCTGGATTGCATCACGTTTCCACGTGGTTGGAAGAAACAGACAAATTCTAGACTAAAGTTTAATCTTTGTTTTAATGTTACGAGAGGAGGTGGGCGGAGTTAGCTGAGAGAGTTGCCTCACAAGCAACGGTAGTACCCCTTCTTCGAATTACTAAGTTGGGAACCTTGAGCTGCTAGAGCAATGCCCTCACACTACGAGAATGATTTACTAAAGATTTCTAGAGTGAATTAAATTAATGTATATAGGACCTAGCAATGCACAGGAGAAAGAAGAGATCCAGCCTATCCCTTTGAAAGACCCAACATCCGACAGCCCTCTCTCCAGCCAATATATATAACTCTCAAACTTGAATAGTAATTTCTCTCCAACATATAACGTGTATATTGTTGTTCAAACATTGGTGATATTATTTTGTGTTTGTGTAGTGTATTAATGTAAGTAAAATTTTTGTATAAACTTTTTTAACTGGCCCCGTGAGATTAAGTTAAACAGTTAAGTGTATTCAATTTTGCACAGCCATTGGGTAATCTTGTGTGAGCCAAAGGGCATGAGAGTATTAGTTAAGTATATGTAAGTGTAATTCTGATTTATTTTCTATAAGTGTTAAAGTGTCATTTATTCATTAGTTATCACAAATTAAATATTTTCATAAATTAATTTTTAGTGAAATATGTGATTGTATAATTTTTTTCAGAGTATCATTTTTCGTCATAGGCTAAGTTCTAGTTCAGATGTAATATTTCGAGTGATTAATTTTGGTGTTACTTTTTTAGAATTTGTTATTTTTCTATAGAATATATCTATTCCTATAAAGTGTGTATTATTTTGATCACCAATAGTTTTCTCAGTGCTTTGCTCGTATCCCCTGACTAAGAACCGAAATAAGAGGTTGATTTAAGATTAGTTCCTTTATTAAAAGTAAAGTAATCATCTAGTTTTGTTTTGAATGCAAAGGAAATAGGCCTTAAAGATATTCATTGTTCATATAAATTATCGTCTAGGAGTTGCATAGTACTCCCAAAGCTCGTAGTTTTTCTATTGTGCATCAAATTATGTAATATAAAGCAGGTGAGCTTAGGGGGTCGGGAATTAAGTAATTCGCTAGTCGTTTTGTATATATATATATATATATATATATATATATACAAATAATTATATGTTATACATATATATATATATATATATATATATATATATATATATATATATATATATATATACATATAGGTATATATACATATAAATTCACATTATTATTATTATTAATATTATTATTATTATTATCATTAATATTATTATTATTATTATTATTATTATCATTATTATCTGCTACGCTACAACCGTAGTTGGAAAAGGAATATAGTATAAGCCCAAGGGTTCCAACAGGGAAAATAGCCCAGAGAGGAAAGGAAATAAGGAAAATGTACAAGAGACGTTTAAGAACAATAATAAAATTAAAATAAATCTTCAATATATAAACAATATAAAACTTGAAAATAACAGGAGTATAAAAATATCAAAATAACAAGAGGAAGATAAACAAAAGGGAATAGTGGATGTAACTATATAAACGTGAATATGCATATATACACGTGCATGCACACAAACACACACACACTCACACACACACACACACACACATATATATATATATATATATATATACATATATATATATAAATATATATATATATATATATATATATATATATATATATATATATATATATATATATATATTTATATACATATACATCAAACGTTCAGCTTTGCTACACAAGGGACTAGAAGAGTTGGAAGACCCAGGCCTACATGGCTGAGGACTATGAAACGGGAAGTAGGAGATGATGAATGGAGAAGTATTGAATTAAAGGCTCAAGATAGACGACTGGCAAAATATAACCGAGGCATTTTGCGTCAATAGGCATAGGAGGAGATGATGATGATTTTATTTGTGTATTTAAGAGATGTATAGCTAGCTTGTAAGGTGAGTTTCACTCACGTAGGATTAAGTAATGTATGTAAATTACATAAGACTTTTGTCATTCATTTAATTGTGTTTTCAATCATTCTGGTATATGTAAATTTATGTCATTTTAAAGAATTAACTTTTTATTTCACGTAGTTATGTTACGAAGTCTTGTGTAACCTTTAGGTATGCTGTATGACACACGAGGTATGAGCACAAGGGAGTGCGTCATATTTATGTTATACGTGGTTAGAAAATACAGGAAAATTTCAGAGTTAGATCTATGCTTTATGTTAATGTTACGAGAGGGAGGTGGTTGGAGTTGGTTGAGAGAGTTGCCTCGCCATGTACATTGGTACCTGTCCTTGACATGACAAGCTGGCAACTTTTGCGGCGTAGCCCTGCCCTCAAGCTTACAGACGATGTCCTGGAATGTTGTAGATAAATTGATTTAATATATATGGAGCATAGCAATGCATAAGCATAAGAGAAATTGCAAAACATGCAAGGGAAATGGAAGCAAGACCAGAAGAAAGAGAGAGATTATGGGAGGAAGAAGAGAGAGAAGAGGCAAGAGCAATTGCAAAACATGCGAGAGAAATGGAAGCAAGAAGAAAAGAAAAAGAGAGAGAATGGGAAGAAAAAGAGAGAGGAGGCGAGTGAAATTGCACGACATGTGAGGGAGTTGGCGTTGTTGAATGCTCTTGCAAGGTTTGCAACGCAAACGGAGATGACCTCTGCTCTGCAAAATCCCGTGTTCAATGTGACGAATGCACAGAGGTTAATTCCAAAATTCATAAAAGCAGCCCCTGACAAATTCTTCAATCATTTAGAAACTGTCGAGTCCATAATGGAATGGCCAGAAGATAAATGGTCGGTGTAAGTGCAGATTGTCCTTATGGAAAAATGATGCAGCGTGTATCTTTCCTTGTCTCAGGACCAGAGGAGGGAGTATCAAGAAGTTAAGAGGAGCGTGATGCAAGGGCATCAGATGACCCCTGAATATTATAATGAAAGATTCCGAAGTTTGCGGGAGGAAGAGAAAATGACTTTCCTGGATTACGCTTATAAGGTATGACGATATTTTAAGAGATGGATAGAGGCTGTCAAAGTGAGAGAGTTGGCTCATTTAGAAGAATTGATAGTGCTGGGACAACATTACGAGGTATTCCTGAACATATCTGAACTTACGTGGAAGAGAGAGAGGTGAAGAAACTTGAAAAAGCTGCTTTGCTGAGAGAAGATTATATTACTATCAGCCATAAACCCTCCTCAGGGATAAAGTTTCAACCGTCGTTCCAACAAGTGTAAAGTATTCGCCGAACCATGGAAACCAGTTCAGTAATAACTACGGGAACAGGTTCAATAGTTTCAGCGGAAGTACCACTGGTACTGTTCCAAATCAGAATGTCATAGTACCACAGCAACAATTGTTGAATCATCCTCTTGCAGGTATTGTGAATGACGTGCAGAAGATTAATATTGTCTGTCATAAATGTGGCAAGAATGGCCATATCAGTAAGGAATGTTGGTCAAACCAACCGAAAGCAGTCACCCAAGTGGTTAAGGATAATTCAAATTCACAGAATGCAAAGACAAAGAATCAAACGGAAGGGGTCGACAAGGAAAATAACCCAGCTAACGTTTACACGATGAACAGGACAACCCCAAACAGCGTGGATGCCTGTAAAGTGTATATTTATGAAGGTATGTTAGCCGCTCTGGATGGGAGCGAGCAGATCCCAGTCAAGACATTGGGCGACAGGAGTAGACCTGATGGTGGAACTGTCTTTCACAGGAGATTCGGTCATTTTGAAGGGAATAGTAGGAGAGGAAGTTACTCCAATTTGCCATTTGAAACTGTAATGCGAGTTGGTGACAAGTCATTTTCAATACCGCAAAGGACTTAATGGCCATCGAAGGAGTGGAAGTCCTACTGGGAAATGGAATTGGCGTAGCACCGTTTGTGTCTTGTCCCATTGTAACAGAGAACCCATTGAATTCTAGTCCTACGACTGAACTCGAGAAGGACTACCCGTATCTGTTTCCTAGTTGTATGATGACTAGGAGGATGATGAAGAAAGTGACTGCAGAAGAAGACATAGAAATGGAAGAAGCAATGAACTTGGAGGATTTGTTCATGGAAGAAGAGGATTCCCCTGATGGTACGCAAGAGGAGAGCATCCGAGAGAGCCTGAGAGAAGAGGAGCGACAGACAAATAAACAGGAAGACAAGGAAGCAATGGACTAGGAAGAAATAGAGAATTCAGAATTAGAAGTAGGACAAGTGAGTCGAAAAAGGTTGATAGAAATGCAACGGAAGGATGCGATGTTAACAGAATTAT
>NC_090737.1:75321414-75341414 GCF_036898095.1 Palaemon carinicauda
TCCTTAAAGTAGCTTCCTAAGGGATATATGTACTAGTGTGATATTCCCAGAGAATTTTACCTTTAGGTATCCAGAATTCTAACTCCTGGCGTGAATATCCTTAAAATTTATCCCAAGGATATTGCATAATATCAGCAGACGCATTCTTGACACGCCTCCATAGCAATCTGCACCCCAAAAAGCGTTTTGGCTTCGAGGAGGATGGCAAATAAAAGGGAGCCGTCCAAAGGCTCTCCCCGCTCTCGTAATACTATTGGGAATACAACAGCGCCATTCCCACGATGGCGGACATTCCTTGTAGCATTGAGCATGGTGTTACAGATACAGTACCACGAGAGGGATACTGTGAAGATCTTTTCTTTTAGAAGAGATGGGTGGGTCCATCAGGACGACATGGCCATCTCACCCAAAAATAGATTTTTGGGCTCAAGCCATGTCGTCGTGATGGAAGCATACCAGAGCATTAGTGTATCTGTGGATTTTTGATCAGTGCCTTAACCTTATAGCAACCTTTTCTATGGTCATGGGGACCACATGAGACAAGGGACGTTACCGTTATTCGTCACCATCACTAATCATAACCAATGTTAGTGCTTCCTGCCCCCTACAGGGAAGAGTCATTCTAGATAGTAGAAAAGGGATCTTGGGGTTAACATAAATAGTATGACCAAACATAAGTACTCACTGAATATACAAATAGTCTCATAGTTGTATATTTTGCTAAAATAACATCAGTGTCTCTTATATCTAAAATTTGACGCATACAAATATATGAGGGATACTTACTTTGGTAAGTTGAAGAACTCTGGCATGTATACATACAATTTTCTGGCGAAGGTGGACGCACTACATTCTAATAGACATTTATTACTAATAAATGACTAAAAGATGTTCAGTAAAACGAATGTAGTATGACAATGGGATTATACCTGTAACAAGTACAGGGACTATATTTCCTTCTTGAAGGAAGAAATGATGAGTGCCACTCTCAGACTGAAGAAAAATTATAAAACAATTTCTCTTCATAATTCCTGTACTGGTTACTTCTATCTGCACTGTGTACTTCGTACACCGGCACTAGTGCTATCTGTATAATTCCACACCTGGGATTTTGAACAGAGCTAGTGTTATCATGGTAACACTTAATTAAAAGAAGTCACACCTAGGAAGGGTGACCACTTCTCCCTTTAATTGACAGTCCCAGTCAATTAGCTGTTCATCGTAGAATTAGACGGCAGGTTAAATATTCTACCTGGCGTCACCACATATTGCTTCAGATCATGGATTTGTCCAGCATAGTGTATGTAGAACACTCTGGATGATTCTAATCTGTTACATGTGCTAGGATATGTGAGGTCCCAAACCATAAACTGTTTACCACAGTAATTAGGGGGCAGGTTTTAATACACTACCTGCCGCCGCTACGAAGTGTTTCAGTTCATGCACTTGTTTTGGATAGTGTTTGTAAAACACTCTGGATGATTTCCATCCAGTGTATGAACGAAGGTGCTAAAAGTCCATATATTGAAAGAAGTTCAGTGATGAAGCAATCTTTCTCGGATCATGACTGCGGGAGTACTGTCCGGATCCGCTCTACGAAAAAAGTAGGTGAGCTTCGCCCGTAGTTGTTTTAGGGATAAATTTGATCCGGAAGTTTCTCCTATAAAGAGCTGTCCTCCCCTGAAGTCTGAAGTTCTACGAAGATAGACCTTTAGACACTCTACAGGACATAGAGAGACATCTTCCTTCAGAGGGCAGATTCTCCAGGGACCCCACCTCTTAGTGGGTAGCTCGTTTTTAGCGAGAAAGGATGGATCAGGAAATAGATTCAGTTCTCCCACTTCCGTGAACTGAATATGACCCTCATCTCTGGATAGGGCCACTATTTCACTAACTCTAGCCCCGGAGGCGATAGCGAACAGAAAAATAACCTTTTGGGTTAGATCTTTAAGAGAACAATCTTCATTGTTCACAGATGAGGCATAATATAAGACCTTGTCCAAAGACCAAGAGATGGGCTTTGGTGGTACCGCGGGCTTAAGCCTAGCACATGCCTTCGGAATCTTATTAAAGATTTCATTCGCCAGATCCACTTGAAAGGCATATAGGAGAGGCCTAGTCAAGGCTGACTTGCACGTATTTATCGTATTGGCCGCCAGACCTTGGCTATGAAGGTGGACAAAGAAGGACAGACAGAAGTTCATTGAAATTTCTTTCAGTCCTTTTGCTTTGACAAGCGCAACCCACTTTTTCCAGGAAGACTCATACTGTCTTCTAGTTGACTTGACCTTGTATTCTTCTAAGAATTCTATATTGCCTTTTGAGATCCCAAACCTTTTTCTAACCGCTAGAGTAAGAAAATCATGAAATGAAGGGTTTGGGTTCTCTGTGATAAAACGAAGGCAGTTAATTTCTGAATCTTCGGAAATATACCTAGGATCAGAGCTAGGACCAGCCTCATCTAGTCTATCAGCCCCACAAGAGGATCCTCGTATGGGGCTATAGCGAGGTAGTTTTTTGAAGACGCTCGTGAAGAAGAGGTCGAATTGCAGTTCCGGGACTTGTTCCCATCTGGGAGGGAATATGTCTGCGCCCATGGACCATTCCAACTCTATCGGCTTGGACCGAAATAGAGCATCCACTGTCACCTTGTGGATCAGTTGTAAATGAACTGCTGGTAGGTGCTGTCCCTTTAAGAGAGGGATGGGTAACTTCACCAAGACTGAATGAGACGTTCGAATGTGACGTCTTATTATCGCTTCAGTGTCCCAGATCAGTCGTAGGGAGTCTGATCTGTGTGGAGGGGGCTTCCCCACCCATGAAAGGACCAGCAGAGTCCTGGGACTTTCGTTCTCAAATTTCTGTTAGAGAAGCGATTAAAGAGGGACCGATCTCAGTCTTTTTTTATCTCTTCAAGCGTTTGATGCGTGTTTTCTCCAAGCTCTTAACGCATCTTTCCGGTGTGCCATTAGCACCAGGTCTGTCACTATAGCGAACTGAGGAAAATTTTGCGCTTTTCCCTGTTGGCGTTTTGGAATTCTGACTGAATCCCTGAGTCTCTTGACAGACCTCACGAGCTCCTTTTATATTTCCAAAGGAGAGGAGAGTTGATGTGACTGAGGGCTTCGATGGTTTTTTAAACATCGAAACCCCTTAGCTGGAGAAAGTCGAGACTTCTAGAAGCTTATCTTGCATCCGTGATGTCCCAGGAACCGGGTCATCTCTTTGAATGCACATTGGCCGGACACTTCGGGTGCTGCCCACTCCAGCCTCTTGATCAGGTATATTAATACCTCAACTATTTTTGGGCTTGACTTTGACGTGACTAAGTTCGTCAATCCTTTGAAGATACTTAGGACTGTGAATCCGACACGTATCTTCCTTAGGATGAATGTTACTCTCTGTAACATGAATTTTAGATAGGAGGAAGGGGGTGGTTGACTGGAAGGTTCCGAAGGACACCTTTCAGGTCAGACAAGACTACGAACACCCATAATTGGAACAAGGTCCATATGTTCAGAAGGATTATCATTCAGAACTTGCTGTTTTTTATGAACTTGTTGAGTGGTGACAAGTTCAAAATGGCTCATTGATATCTTGAGTCCTTCTCGTGAACACGAAGCAGCCTTCCCTGGAACTCGATGAGCTAAAGTTTTCTTACTACCTGTATGCTCTATAGCTCTCAGGTATACTCCTCCAGGAGGGTTTTGAACTGTAGGAGAAGGTAAGGAAATGATGGTAGGGACATTTCTATTTCCCGTCAATGGCTCATCTTGAATAGGCTTTGGACCGAAGGATCAAAGGTCCTGCGATCCTGAGGGAAAGTTCCTCCTAGCCGAAGCGTCTTTATGCTTCGAGTAGTCAGTAGGCTTAGACTTTTGACCATCTGCCTGTAGCACCGTGGTCACTGGAATAGTGGGATGTTGTTGGGCAGCCCGGATATTTCCAGCATTTCCGATCTTCTTTTTAGGTTGGGGACCCACAACCACAGAAGATTTTCTCTTTGAAGGAATGCCCCATTTTTGGAGAAGACCTATGTTCTCCATGGTGGCGTTCTTAATTACTTCCTTAGTGACCTCGTGTGGGAAGAGGTCTTTACCCCAGATGTTGGAAGATATTAGCTTCCTTGTTTCGTGTTTTACTGTTGCATCAGCGAACACAAACTCTCTACATGCTCTCCTAGCCTTCATAAAGGCGCAAAGGTCCTTCACCAAGAGAGCCATATGCATTTTGGCTATGACCATGAGCATGTCTGGGGTACTTTCGTAGGTTAAGCACAACTCTATGTAGTTTTGTAGAGAAAGGGATGTCGCAAGTCTGTCCTTTGACTCCTGTTCATTACACAAGAGCAACTCAGACAATTCAGGGAGACATACCTTGAATTGTCGACTTGCGACGTCCTTGTCTAATTTTCCTACTAAAAATGTCAAATGGACTTCCTTCCAATCCTTTTCCCGTCTGGGAAAAGCTGGTGACAAAGGCTTGCACTCATCAAATGTGGGACATGGCTTACTCACCTCCACCGCTTTGGCAACAGATATAAATGCCTTCCCCATAAAGGGGAATGAGAGTGAAGAAGGAGCAAGAAAGGAAGGGTGTCCGTTATCATTGAGAATACCTTCGACTCTGAATAACCCGCCTTTCTTAGACTACCTAAAAGGATAGTCTGTGCCTTATCATGGTCGAGAATCAAGACCTCCTTTGGTTCCGTTCCTTTTCTTGACTTTGGTTCGTACTTCAGTCGAACCCAACAATTAGGGGAAGCATCAAAGCTTGGCCAGAATTGAATCTTGTCCAAAGGAACAGCACCTATTTTCTCTGAGATGCAGAGATTGCCATTTGAAATTGGCATCTGCTCCGCAAATATCCAGGGATTGGTTATGGAGCATGTTGGTAGGTCTTGATTCAAGGGTCGTTTGACTGACCCCTGGGAAGCGACAAGAGAAGCTTTACGAGGATTTATCTTGCGTTTTACTTCCTGCTTTTCGTTTTGTCTACGAAAGCTCTCTATTTGATTCTTCAGCCGGATACATAATTTTACCACATTAGCCAAATTAGGGGTAGAAGACGAAGATGTCGACATCGATGGCTCTAATGCCGGCACAGGCGGAGGAAATTCCGACGCAACATTTTCCTCTTCTACCTTGGGGCATTTCTTGCCCTCAATCCCAAAGGTTTTCTGGCCGTCAGGGGATGTAGTTGACTCCTGAGGCACTACTATTTCCTTGCTTGCTTTCGGAAATAGTAGCTTACGCATCCTATCAGTAGGTAGGAAGGGTCCCGGAGAGATTTTTTGGAAGCCTCTCACCCAGTTGCGTAACTTGTATTGAGCTGTATCCCTAGTCTCCGTAGACTTGGGATTTTCAAAACCTTCAGACATTAATGTCCGACATATATTGCAAACCTGTGGGTTCCAATAATGTAGGGATCCGGAAATAATATTGCAGGGGGCATGAAACCTGCAAGTATTATGACCGTGAAAATACTTACTCTTGGCCTTGCAGAGGACTGCAGCATAAGGTACCTGGTGTTCCTCCTGTAAAGAAAGGAAAACCAAATGAGTATACAATGGATTATCTCCTTGACAATCAACATGCAAATATCCTTTACAATAGAGTAGCTTAGGATAGTAAGCTATAAAGGGATAGTAGGAGATACATACTTGTGTACCCCTGTGAGCAAATGCTGTTGCCTCCCCTCAGTATTAACTACATGGAGATTTCTCTATAGAGTAACTCCAAGTAGAAGGACTCTTACCCCTAGGGGTAGAGAAGTATCAAATCACTGTCCCAAAATAATGTTAATACTGTGGGGTCAGGATGACTAATTCTCGATCAGAATATTGAAGAAAACTATTCATTCAATATATGAACGGTACCAGCAGAATGCTCGTACAAGGGTACCCAAGGTATGTCAGAAAATACTACTGTATCATGGTACTGTAGTTTTCTAATTGCAGTAAGTCTATATTGCAATTTACTGGCTACTGTACATCATGTATTGTAGTCTAGTCATTATGCTGCCTTCATAGTAGGAAATGACAGTATGGTCCATCTAGCATGAAACCAGCTGGACTAGGAAAATAAAGACATATATTTATATATCCCACTCAGCTTATTTGCTATAGTCTTCCTACTATATTAAAATATAGAGTTTCCTGATCAGGGAGACTCAAGGAAAAAGGCTCCACCCTTTAAGGGTTAGGAGTGTATTACTCCTGCCTTGAAGTGTTTAATATTGTAGGATAATCCTAATACTGATTTCTAATCAGGATATTGAAGAAATCATATTCATTC
Organism: Palaemon carinicauda; assembly: GCF_036898095.1. Lineage (NCBI taxonomy): Eukaryota > Metazoa > Arthropoda > Malacostraca > Decapoda > Palaemonidae > Palaemon > Palaemon carinicauda. The sequence continues at coordinate 75,327,711 of NC_090737.1, forward strand.
AATATATGATTGGGCTCAGCAAATGCTTGTGTTGGATATCCAAAATATATTAAAAATAACTACTAGTATAAACTATATAGTAGTTTTCTATCTGCAATATATTCTATAATGCAGATATACTGGCTACTTGTATAAAATATACAGTAGTTCAGCCGGCATGTAGCCGGCATAGCTAGGTCTTGCCGGCATACCCGGCATGCTAGCTAGAGAGAGAGAGAGAGATAGCATGGAAAAAAGGCTACTCCTTACTGTGAATGTATACAGTAATTAAGGATGTAAAAGTCTAATTTGACTGCCTTTTTCCAGAAAGAAGGTTCTAATAGAAGGGGAGAATGTACCATTCAGGCTTCCATGCAGCTACAGTACTATTGCCGACAAGGTACCGCCGATAAACTGCCGGCCGGCAAGTCCAGCAGTACCATTACAGTCGGCGTGCTGCCAACTGAGTCGGCACTATCTGTGCCGGCCTGGCTGGCAGTACCCCGGCAACAGGACCTGTAGCAGCAGTCCGAGGGAGGACTGAAAAACCTTGGGAACAGAAGGGACTTCCCTCTCACGGCCATCATGGTCGCCGGCAGCCATCTTGGCGGCCGGCAATTGCCGACAGATGATGTGGATGACGGCAGTATGCTCTGCCGTCAGCCAAAGACATGGCTCGAGAGAGAGTCTGGCTGGCTCCGGCAACCTACCAGCAAAGGAAGGTTGCGGTTGCAAGATGCCGGCCTAAAGAAAGACAATGGCTCAGCCATCAAAAGAGGACAGAGGGGTAGGGAACAGGGTCCTGTAACGAGTGTAAAAGGAACTGGCAAAAATTGTCAGTCCTACCACCTGTAAAAGAAATCCCATGGAACAGGAGAGACTCAGTTCTCCATCCCAGAGATTGCCGACACAGTTAAGGGGATGGCGGCACTGCCGCCTCCTCTCAACAAAGAAGAAACAGAGTTCCAGTGCCACGTATCCTAGGCTAAAGAAAATTACTCTTCAGCCCAGAGTACTGTGGCATAGAACTAGTCTTTTAGTCGCAAGGAGAAGATGGTATCCTACCATAACTTCAAGTGCGGCTGATGAGGGCTAACCTCCATTGCCGGCCACCTAGCCGGCAGGGGAATGACGGTATCCTACAACCCATTCACCCTGCCGGCAGGTCGCCGACATAAGACTAAATACTCTGAGATTCTGACTAAATCCCAAAACCCGATGGTATACCACAACCAACGGTTAAGGGAAGAGGTAGGACAAACCCTAAGTTAGCCATGTTTGAATAAAATTCAAGGCACGGCTATTAGGATTGTAGCCTGAGGCTACACTCAGAGGGAAAGAGATTACCCTTAAGTCTCCGAAGAGACTTGTAATGTTTCATAACATTCTAGGAGGTATCAGTCTCCACTGAATGAAAACAATACACGAGGGTAACCGGGGAAAGTCTGAACGTATAGTAAAACGTCTAGGTAAGGTTACCTAGGCTATACGAGATCTCGGTTACCTAAATCACCGAAACTCTAACTATACGATCGACAGAGAAATGGGGGAAACAAAAATTATGCACATTATCAAAACTTTACAAGAATAATTGCCTAAATAGCTAAATAATTAAAATAATTAAATAAAGATATTAAAAACTGGAAGTCGTTCTGCTATCTAAATAACACATGCCTAACGAACGACGGCGCCATGGCGCCTCCAGTAACTGGCCTAGCTCTTAAACACAATAAAATACTCTAATTTCATTGTGAAACAGGAGCTAAAATATACTCATAGTAAAGACCCGATACTCAACTTTCCAGAGGTGGCAGAAGATGGAGAAATCATAATAATAATCCTGTAAAACGATCGAAAAGTTAGATCACCAAGAAATATCACCGAGCGAGATCGCTACAAAAAAAGGAATGTCCGCCATCGTGGGAATGGAATGGCGCTGTTGTATTCCCAATAGTATTACGAGAGCGGGGAGAGCCTTTGGACGGCTCCCTTTTATTTTGCCATCCTCCTCGAAGCCAAAACGCTGTTTGGGGTGCAGATTGCTATGGAGGCGTGTCAAGAATGCATCCGCTGATATTATGCGATATCCTTGGGAGAAATTTTAAGGATATTCGCGCCAGGAGTCAGAATTCTGGATACCTAAAGGTAAAATTCTCTCGGAATATCACTGTAGTACATCCCTTAGGAAGCTACTTTAAGGAACTTCCACCACGACGACATGGCTTGAGCCCAAAAATATACATAAATATAAATATAAGCACACACACACAAACACACATATATATATATATATATATATATATATATATATATATATATTATGCAAAAGCCAGTAGGAAATAATAAAAAGCTTTAGTACCAAGCGCTTTCGTGCATTTTAGTACACTTCTTCAGGGTACAATAAAAAGTGAGACATAGTTGAAGAACGTCAATAAGTAAAATAGGATAAAAACAAAAAACAAAAATTTTTTGAACACTAGATAAATGATAGAAAAACCTAGTCAGCTAACTGGCATTGTCAAACAATCAAACAACCAACAGCCAAAATTTGTACTTGAACGTAAACTGGTCATAAACACAAAAAAAGGCAAATTATATAATTCGGAATTGTTGAACAATATTGGTCATGAGGAAATTATCCAATTTATATAAACCAGCACTAATATTAAAAAAACCAATCCGACTTTATCTTTATAATAATTGATTCTATAATATTTCTCTTCACAACATCTTTACAGAATAGCAGCTCCTTAGAGTTCTTCCAGTCTATCAAATGAATACAATTATTTGATAGACTGGAAGAACTCTAAAGAGCTGCTATTCTGTAAATATATATATATATATATATATATATATATATATATATATATATATATATATAAATATATATATATATACATACATATATATATATATATATATATATATATATATGTGTGTGTGTGTGTGTGTGTGTGTATGTACATCTATATATTTATATATATATATGTGTGTGTGTCTGTTTATATAGTTATCGATATATACATATATATATATATATATATATATATATAATATATATATATATATATATATATATATATATCCTTGATTTTAGTGCTGCCTTTGACCGTGTTAATCATGAGGCCCTTGTTTTCAAACTCAAACAGTTGGGAGTGGGTGGGTCGTTTCTTAGCATTATTATTGATTTTTTAAGTAATAGATCTCAAAGAGTTGTGGTTGATGGACACCATAGTGAGTATAGGAATGTGATATCCGGTGTTCCACAGGGTAGTGTTCTTGGCCCATTACTTTTCATACTATATACACATGACATGTGGTTTGGCCTAGAAAACAAGCTTGTTGCATCTGCAGATGATGCTACTCTCTTTGCATCAATTCCATCCCCTGAATGTAGATCTGGGGTTGGTGAATCCCTTAATAGAGATTTAGCTAAAATAAGTGCATGGTGCAAATTATGGGGTATGAAACTGAGTCCTAACAAAACTCAAAGTATAATTGTAAGTAGGTCAAGGCCGGTGGCTCCTCAACATCCGGATCTCAGTATTGATAATGTTTCTTTAAGTTTGTGTGACTCTTTTAAAATTTTAGGTGTGATTCTCGAAAGCAAATTTACTTTTGAGAAACACATTAGGTCTGTGTCTTCTTCAATATCACAAAAAATTGGCTCATTGAGAAAGTCTTACAAGATTTTCGGTGATCAATCTATTCTGAAGAAGTGTTTTAATTCTTTCATTCTATCGTGTTTTGGGTATTTTTCTCCTGTCTGGTGTTCAGCTGCTGATTCTCATCTTAATTTGTTTGACTGAAACTTACGGTCTATTAAATTTCTTATTCCTGATCTAGATTTTAATCTTTGGCTCCGTCATTCAATTAGTTCATTATGCATGTTGCATAAGATTTTTCATAACTCTGACCATCCTTCACATTCAGATCTCCCTGGACAATTCTATCCTGTTCGTATTACTAGGCAAGCAGTTAATTCTAATAGCCAGGCCTTCTCCATCATGGGGCTCAATACTACACAGTATTCTAGAAGTTTTATTCCAGCTGTTACCAAGTTGTGGAATGATCTTCCTAATCTGGTAGTTGAATCAGTAGAACTTCAAAAGTTCAAAGTTGGAGCAAATATTTTTATGTTGATCAGGCTGACATGAGTTTTTATTGTTTATATATGACATATCTGTTTTCGATGTTGTTAATAGTTTATATAGGACATATCTGTTTTGACGCTGTTACTGCTTTTAGAATGATATATTGTTAATTTTTCCTCATCACTTATTTGTTTCCTTATTTCCTTTTCTCACTGGGCTATTTTTCCCTGTTGGAGCCCTTGGGCTTATAGCTTCTTGCTTTTCCAACTAGGGTTGTAGCTTGGCTAGTAATAATAATAATAATATATATATATATATATATATATATATATATATATATATATATATATATACATACATATATATATATATATATATATATATATAAATACACATACACGTGTATATATATATATATATATATATATATATATATATATATATGTGTGTGTGTGTGTGTGTGTGTCTGTGTCTGTGTCTTATTTATGACTGTAATCGAACAATATAGCATCTTTCTTCAAAAAAGGCCCATAAAAGAAACAAAAGAAATATAATTAAATCTTTATTTTTCAACCAATACACATTGGCCCTCTTAAAAGTGTAAAGTAAAAAAAGTTCCAATTTGTATTGGTCGAAATATAGGGATATATTTATATTTCTGTTTTCTTCTTTATGGGCCTTTTTGAATAAATGTAAATATATATATGTATATATATATATATATATATATATATATATATATGTATGTATGTATATACATATATATGTGTGTATATATACATATATTTATATATAAGTATATATCACACACACACACACACACACACATATATATATATATATATATATATATATATATATACATACATATATACAAATATATATGTATATATATATGTATATATATACATATATATTTGTATATATGTATGTATATATATATATATATATATATATATATATATATGTACATATATATATATATATATATATATATATATATATATATATATATATATATATATATGTATATATGTATGTATGCATATATACATATATACACACACATATATATATGTATATATATATATATATATATATATATATATATATATATATATATATATATATATATATATATATATTTATACTTATTACCATGTTTCAACAGCTGAATTGTAGATAAACCCCATTTCAATAAAACTTCTTCAACTTCAGTAGTTTTACACAAATTCATGTGTGTATATATATATACTGTATATATATATATATATATATATATATATATATATATATATATATATATATATATATATCCATCCATATACCAAGGCACCTCCCCCAATTTTGGGGGGTAGCCGACATCAACAAAGAAACAAAACAAAAAGGGGACTACTCTCTACGTTCCTCCAGCCTAACCAGTGACTCAGTCGAGTTCAGCTGGTACTGCTAGGGTGCCACATCCCAACCTCCCACAATTCCACGACAGATGAAGCTTCATAATGCTGAATCCCCTACTGCTGCTACCTCCGCGGTCATCTAAGGCACCGGAGGAAGCAGCAGGGCCTACCGGAACTGCGTCACAATCGCTCGCCATTCATTCCTATTTCTAGCACGCTCTCTTGCCTCTCTCACATCTATCCTCCTATCACCCAGAGCTTTCTTCACACCATCCATCCACCCAAACCTTGGCCTTCCTCTTGTACTTCTCCCATCAACTCTTGCATTCATCACCTTCTTTAGCAGACAGCCATTTTCCATTCTCTCAACATGGCCAAACCACCTCAACACATTTATATCCACTCTAGCCGCTAACTCATTTCTTACACCCGTTCTCACCCTCACCACTTCGTTCCTAACCCTATCTACTCGAGATACACCAGCCATACTCCTGAGACACTTCATCTCAAACATATTCAATTTCTGTCTCTCCATCACTTTCATTCCCCACAACTCCGATCCATACATCACAGTTGGTACAATCACTTTCTCATATAGAACTCTCTTTACATTCATGCCCAACCCTCTATTTTTTACTACTCCCTTAACTGCCCCCAACACTTTGCATACTTCATTCACTCTCTGACGTACATCTGCTTCCACTCCACCATTTGCTGCAACAACAGACCCCAAGTACTTAAACTGATCCACCTCCTCAAGTAACTCTCCATTCAACATGACATTCAACCTTGCACCACCTTCCCTTCTCGTACATCTCATAACCTTACTCTTACCCACATTAACTCTCAACTTCCTTCTCTCACACACCCTTCCAGATTCTGTCACTAGTCGGTCAAGCTTCTCTTCTGTGTCTGCTACCAGTACAGTATCATCCGCAAACAACAACTGATTTACCTCCCATTCATGATCATTTTCGTCTACCAGTTTTAATCCTCGTCCAAGCACTCGAGCATTCACCTCTCTCACCACTCCATCAACATACAAGTTAAACAACCACGGCGACATCACACATCCCTGTCTCAGCCCCACTCTCACCGGAAACCAATCGCTCACTTCATTTCCTATTCTAACACATGCTTTACTACCTTTGTAGAAACTTTTCACTGCTTGCAACAACCTTCCACCAACTCCATATAACCTCATCACATTCCACATTGCTTCCCTATCAACTCTATCATATGCTTTCTCCAGATCCATAAACGCAACATACACCTCCTTACCTTTTGCTAAATATTTCTCGCATATCTGCCTGACTGTAAAAATCTGATTCATACAACCCCTACCTCTTCTAAAACCACCCTGTACTTCCAAGATTGCATTCTCTGTTTTATCCTTAATCCTATTAATTATTACTCTACCATACACTTTTCCAACTACACTCAACAAACTAATACCTCTTGAATTACAACACTCATGCACATCTCCCTTACCCTTATATAGTGGTACAATACACGCACAAACCCAATTTACTGGTACCATTGACAACACAAAACACATATTAAACAATCTCACTAACCATTCAAGTACAGTCACACCCCCTTCCTTCAACATCTCAGCTTTCACACCATCCATACCAGATGCTTTTCCTACTCTCCTTTCATCTAGTGCTCTCCTCACTTCCTCTATTGTAATCTCTCTCTCATTCTCATCTCCCATCACTGGCACCTCAACACCTGGAACAGCAATTATATCTGCCTCCCTATTATCCTCAACATTCAGCAAACTTTCAAAATATTCCGCCCACCTTTTCCTTGCCTCCTCTCCTTTTAACAACCTTCCATTTCCATCTTTCACTGTCTCTTCAATTCTTGCGCCAGCCTTCCTTACTCTCTTCACTTCTTTCCAAAACTTCTTCTTATTCTCTTCATATGACTGACCCAGTCCCTGACCCCACCTCAGGTCAGCTGCCCTCTTTGCCTCACGTACCTTGCGCTTTACTTCCACCTTTTTCTCTCTATATTTTCATACTTCTCTATACTATTACTCTGCAGCCATTCTTCAAAAGCTCTCTTTTTCTCTTCCACTTTTACCTTCACTCCTTCATTCCACCATTCACTGCCCTTCCTCATGCTGCCTCCAACAACCTTCTTGCCACATACATCACTTGCAATCCCAACAAAATTTTCTTTTGCTAACTTCCACTCCTCCTCTAAATTACCAGTTTCTCTTACTCTCACCTCGTCATATGCCATTTTCAACCTTTCCTGATATTTACTTTTTACCCCCGGTTTTATTAGCTCTTCAACCCTCACTAGCTCCCTTTTACATCCACCTACTCTATTCCCCCACTATTTTGCTACAACTAATTTTCCTTCCACCAAAAAATGATCAGACATACCGTTAGCCATACCCCTAAACACGTGCACGTCTTTCAATCTTCCAAACATTCTTTTAGTTATCAACACATAATCCATTAATGCCCTTTCTACTACTCTTCCATTTGCCACTCTTACCCATGTATACTTATTTTTATCTTTCTTTTTAAAAAAGCTAGCACTTATTACCATCTCTTGTTCAACACATATCTACCAGTCTCTCACCACTCTCATTTTCACCTGGTACGCCATACTTCCCAATGACACCTTCTACCTCTCCAGCGCCCACTCTAGCATTTAAGTCACCTATGACAACTACGTAATTCCTTCTACCCAGTCCTTCTACACACCTAGTTAATTCATTCCAGAACTCATTCCGCTCTTCTTCACTTTTCTCACTACCTGGCCCATACGCACTGACAAACGCCCAACATTCCCTACCCAACCTAACCCTTACCCACATTAACCTAGATGATATTTCCTTCCATTCCACTACTTTACCTGTCATCCATTCACTCAGCAATAAAGCCACACCCTCTCTCGCTCTTCCCCTTTCAATCCCAGACACTCTACCAGACATTTCACCAAACATCACTTCACCCTTTCCTTTCATCTTTGTCTCACACAAGGCCAATACATCCATCCTCCTACTTCTAAACATACTTCCAATCTCACATCTTTTACTCTCTATCGTACTACATCCAAGCACATTCAAACACCCCAAAACTAGAGTGCGGGGAGCAGTCACCCTCCCCCCAGCTCCATCTCTTTGATAACGTCTCACAGGATTTTTTATACAGGAGAGGGGGTTCCCAGCCCCCTCGTCCCGTCCCTTTTAGTCGCCTCTTACGACACGCAGGGATAACGTTGGCGCTATTCTAATTGTTTTTATGCCCCGCGGCCACAGGGGGCATATATATATATATATATATATATATATATATGTATATATATATACATATCTGTATATATATATATATATATATATATATATATAGATATATATATATATATATATATATATATATATATATATATATATATATATATATATATATATATATATATATATATATATATATATAAGAGAGAGAGAGAGAGAGAGAGAGAGAGAGAGAGAGAGAGATTTCATTTATACATAATTCTATAGTTTAATAGATTTGATGTAGGGGCGTATTAGAAATAGGATAACGTGTTATTCCGGCAGTGCGGTATTAATCGTATTATGTGAAACATTTTCCCAGTTACTTGACGTTTGTTCGTGTTCTGCGACTCAATTTCATGAATTCCAGTAATCCAGTCTTTCAGTACTTAGTTGACAAATGTCTATTTTTCCACTATCATTCCAATATACCTTGAACACAACTATTGCGAATGGTAGTGTTTCAGGTGGACAGCTGTCGATTGCTGTATAATTGATTAGTATCTGGCCCATCACCTACACCACATAATGTACAATTATCACTCTGTATGTTTTGATTTATGAGTTTTGGACGGCGTTTTACAAAAAGCGCAGATTGGCATATTATAAGCGCGGCAAACGTTGCAATCAAAAGCGCGACAGAATATTAAGTTAAAAGCGTGTTTTATCCCTCGCCTCCATGTCCGATTGTTCATAAGTTCATTAACGATCGTTCACATCTTCCACTGGTCACATGATATAATCTGCCTATTACCATGGGGAGATGGAAGGGGGATATATATATATATATATATATATATATATATATATATATATATATATATATATATATATATATATATATGTATATATATACAGTATATAAATATACAAATACATATATATATATATATATATATATATATATATATATATATATATATATATATATATATATATATATATATATATCATCTCCTCTTACGCCTATTGACGCAAATGGTTTCGGCTAGATTTCGCCAGTCGTCTATATCTTGAGATTTTATTTCTATACTTCTCCATCCATCATCTACTTCGCGCTTCATAGTCCTCAGCTATGTAGGCCTGGGTCTTCCAACTCATCTAGTGACTTGCGGAGTCCAGTTGAACGTTTGGTGAACTAATTTCTCTTGGGGAGTGGGAAGAGCATACCCAACCCATCTCCATCTACCCCTCATCATCATCTCATCCATAAAGGGTACTCGAGTAATATCTCTTATAGTTTCATTTCTAATCCTGTCCTCCCATTTAACTCCCAATATCCTTCTGAGGGCTTTGTTCTCAAATTAACTAAATCTACTGGTGATTACGTCTCTGTCATACCATAACTCATGTCCATAGAGTAACACCGATCTCACTAAACTGATATATAGTCTGATTTTTACATGTAATTTCAGGCGATTTGATTCCCAAATTTTACTTAACCTAGCTATTGTCTGATTAGCTTTGTTAAATTTTTCAATAATCTCTAATTCTAGAGACCCTGTATTGGAGATCACAGTTCCTAAATACTTGAATAATTCTACCTCATTAATCCTTTCTCCTTCCAATCATATTTTATCTTCCGTTGCATACTCTGTTCTCATAATCTCTGTATTTCTTCTATTTATCTTCAGCCCAATCTCGTGTGATATTTCATGCATTCTGGTAAGCAAGCATTGCAAATCCTGTGGTTTTCAGCTAACAAGGACAGCATCATCAGCATACTTTAGGTCTGCTAAATTCCTATCACCAGTCCAGTCCAATACTTCACCATCTCTGACTGTTCTACACATTACAAAATCCATAGGAGGATAAACAACATAGGTTCCAACACATTCCCTTGAAGTACTCCACTGTTTACTGGAAATTCGTTTGATAATATTCCATTAACATTAACTTTGCACTTGCTTTGCTCATGAACAGACTCAATCAAATTTATATATTTAAGAAGAGTTCCATAATAATGTAGGACTCTCCACAAAATTGGCCGGTGCACACTATCAAAGGCTTTTTCATAGTCCACAAATGCCATCAACTTCTACCTTTTTTAAATCCTTCTTGTTCATCTCTCAGCTTTTCATCAATCTTTCTCTCCAGTCTCTTTAGAATAAGCATGTTATATATTTTCATAGCAACTGATATAAGCGTGATGCCTCTGCAAATATTGCAATCAGTCAGGTCTCAATTTTTTGCTATTTTTACCAACACTCCTAACTCCCATTCATTAGGCTTTGACTCTTCATGCCATATTCTAGAAAATAATCTTATAAGTAGTCTGGGAGACACTTCATTTTCATGCAGTATCATCTCGCCAGTTTATACATATCCCGGGGTTTTCCATCTCTTTAGTTTTTTTATGATAGCTTCAACTTCAAACACACTGAATTAATTCATGGGCACATTAAGGTCCCCATCCGCTTCAGGTATATCAATCAAATTATTCCCTTCATATCACGTATTCATAACCTCACTAAACTGTTCCACCAACATTGTCTTTCTTCATCTTAGGCTGCTATACTCACTGGAACAAAGAAGAAGAAGCATCATATATATATATATATATATATATATATATATATATATATATATATATATATATATATATATATATATTTGAGTGTGTAAGTATATTTTTTTTGCACCTCAGTACAGGCTTTTCCTTGCAGTCCTTTATAAAGAACACTTTATATAATCCTATATTCGTTATTTAAAAACAAATATATGTGCCCATAACTACAGTTTATATAATAAGATATTCGACATACACCTCAATTATTACAGTTTGGTATTTGCTCTAAATCTGTTACCTAAACTCTTCATATAATTGTGTCTGTCTATTTTTCCTGAAATATATTTGTTGTATTAACTTGTTCCCGTTTTGTTCAGGTTTCCTCATTGTTATTCGCTTACTGATACTACACACACACACACACACACACACACACACACACACACACACACACATATATATATATATATATATATATATATATATATATATATATATATATATATATATATATATATATATAGGCATTACTCTTGAGATTCACTAGAACGTCAAGAAATACATAATGGATGGGATGTTTATTGAGCATGAAAAGATTCCGCAGCATTGTTTGTACACTTAGTATGTGAGGAGATTTCTGTTCAAAGCAATGGAGGATTTCCTAAGTGAAGTGATGTATAATTGTCAACAATATAACCTGCAAGACGTGGACCTTATCATCCTGAAGTGTATCTGCCATAAGCTCTTCCACAAAGCAATATTCAACTTCCTTAGGGCCAATGAAAATCACTCCAAACGATAATTTTAGCCACTGGCCAATGTCAGTGTTATTGCCCTCGTACTCATTACATAGTCCGAAATTCTGACCGATTAAGACAGCAACGGACTGGCTGATCATCAAGGTGTAATCAACCGGCTTCATCAACAGTAAACACTTTGTGAATTATTTAGACATATTGAAATAGCAGCCAGAAGGGAATAATCTTGGCGTTCTTTTGTAAGTGTATAAGGGCCAATTTCGAATTCGTTAATCTTTACGAATCCGCGCTTTTATAGTGCGCAATTTTGGACAATTATTGTTTCTGCAAAATTTTTGCTTTGGTTTCTGTACCTTTATGTTTATCATTCAAAGAGGACCCTTATTGTGTAATCGATTATTTAGAGTGAAAACAAAACAGGCACGCCAAATTTGACTCCAAACAGCAAGCATAGTTTGAATGTACAGTATGAGTTATGACAATGCTATGAAAAAAAAAAAATAAGATATAATCTCGGAAATGAGACAATGGTAACTATTTACATGACTGCAGGTTTTGGGTTAGGGTGAGTGTGGGGAAGGGAAGCCATTGAGAAAATAAATTCTTGATTCCTCATTGTTGTAAATTAATTTACTTTCATTTTTATGATTGTCCTTCTATATACAGTACTTTCAGGTTATCTTGCTTTCAATATTTTATTTCCTCTTTATTTCTGACTTTTTACATTTCTCATATCATAGCGCATTTTTCCTTTACTTATTTTGCTATCCCATTATATTACTTTAAATGACCTATTTTCTGGTATTTTACTTTTATAGGAAGAAAATTACTTTCAAAACTGATGACGCTTAAAATAAACGGAAAGTTCCTATGACTTGTGAGGTAAGATTGCTCCAAGAACACCAAATTGCTTTTTTTTTCCTCCAATGTATATCGTCTACATTACTTTAGGTGGTAAAGACAGTGTATTTCACATAATTTTTGCAGAATCAATAGCTATGTAGTTTAAATTTTTCTTGTATTTCGATATTAGAAGCATTGTAAATAAAGGAATATTTCATAGATTGTCCCCATATTACCTTACCTAAGATTTTTTTTTTATTCTCTTACTATCATAATGCTTAACCTTTTATTGCACTATCAAACTGCACGGTACTTCTGAAATCTTTTTATACTGCGCCCTTCTTCCTGTCCGCCTAACAAAGATATCTCTTTTGTTCTAGAAAATTCTCAAATGAAAACCCGGCGGTGATTTTTTAAGCTATTAAGATTATTAACCCCCCCCCCCTCTCTCTCTCTCTCTCTCTCTCTCTCTCTATCTCTCTCTCTCTCTCTCTCTCTCTCTCTCTCTCTCTCTCTCTCTCTCTCTCTCTCTCTCTATATATATATATATATATATATATACATATATACACACACATACATATATGATATATATATATATATATATATATATATATATATATATATATATATATATATATATATATATACATATATATATATATATATATTTATATATATATATGTATATATATATATATATATATGTATATATATTATATATATAAATATATATACATATATATATCATGACGCTTTCGGTAGCTTGTCTAGCTGGCTATGCTATGGCACCGAGTTCGATCCCTTGATCGGAAGAGGGGGA
>NC_090737.1:75346414-75356414 GCF_036898095.1 Palaemon carinicauda
TGTGATACAATTTCATTCTGTTTGCCAGTATTCTTGAAATACATTTGTAATCAGGATTTAGCAACGCAATAGGCCTCCAATTCTTGAAACAGAACATGCCCCCATCTTTTTTTTAACGAGTTTTATGCCTTTCTTTTGACTCATCGGTAATCAAAAGTTTACGTTTAAAGCATACTTTACCACTTCCATAAACTCCGGTTTTATGGTATTCCATGTTTTTCAGTAAAACTCTAACGAAATCCCATTCTTCCCTGGTGTTTTACTTTTGTTCATAGATTTTCAAAGCGTTTGATTCCTCTTCCACCATTACAATAGTACATAACACTTCGTTGTCTACCTCGTTTATGGTGCTGCCAATAGAAATAAAAAAATGTTTTACAACTTCTAGTCAGTATTTACGTTTGAGGATAGTTTTATAATATTTCCTAACATGATAAGCAATGGCATCAGTATTATGCGGCGTTGAATCATTCTCTAAGCACAATTCTATTATGATTTTTTTTTCTTTATCTGGATTCCTCCTTCCCTAATAAATGAGCCGACAGTCGCTTCCCATTCAAACTTTCTTTTGTTTTAGCCTAATTTTTACATATTCGCGTATTTCCCCGATTACAGATTTTATTCCGTCTTCAATGATTTTCATTTCTTCAAAATGAATATTACCGATCGGTGCCTTATAGGTTAAGAATTCCAAGTGGCCTTGTGAAAACTTCAAAGTGCTATATTTCTCCTGTTAGCTTCTTTGGACACTAACGAAAAAGCATTATAATTCAGACTTCAGAATGACATCCCATGACTCCATGATACTGAGGTTTTTTCTTTTCCCCATTGTCAAAAAATCCCACAACCTCTTGAAATTCTCAATTCTCATCAAAATAATATTGATTCAGTAAGGAAGTATTCAGTTTCCAGTATCTCTTCCCCATTTTACAGTTTTTTTTTTTATACAAAATAGGTCAATATGGTATGATCTGTCGTAGATAATGGAATATTTTGACACTTTAATGTTGCTATACAGGTCACTTACATATACTGTGTATACGATCAATTCTGTAACCATAATTATTGTGATTGTAAGTAGGCCTATACGTGGGTAGATTGTGTTTCGAAATGCATACGACTTGCAGAACCAGTTTTTTACTAGAGACTAGAGCGCTTAGTATACGAATCTTTGTTACCCGTGCTCACATTTCTTCCCGAAAGTACAGAATTAAAATCGCCAGCTAGAATTAAATTTGACGTATTTTGTCACAACTATTATAGAATGTTATCTAAAGTAAAATTTTCTCTTTCCTTTTTTTTTTTTTTTAGTAGATCCTGATGGTTTAAATACATTAAGCAAGGTTAATGACTGTCATTACAATATATAGTATTCTTGGAGATAGTATACCACCTTTGGCAAATTTTTTCGTTGACATTACAGAAATATTCGATATCTTATTTAAAAGCAAACTCTCCTTTGAAAATAGCAGTCCTATTTAGTAGTACTTTAAAACATCCGTGGGATATCTTATCTTAATTTTATCTCTATTATTATGTTCTTGAATAAACAGTACATCAATCTCATATTAAGAAGCTACTATCTTGAGTTATATCTGTTTATTGAGATCATATAAACCACAAATACTTATTGATGCCACCACTACAGCTTTCAGAAGAAAAAAAGTTTTATCATGTGCTTATTTTCGTAAGTTTAGTACAATTTTCCTCAATACCATTGAAATGATCCTCGGCATGCTTTATTTTTATTTGATTCAGGCTCACTGTTGGTGATGGTGACTCGGCCGTTGTCATATTGCATATCTTCTAAATCATAAAGAATATTAGTTACCTGAGAATAATTTACCAGAGTATTCATGACACGGTTAATATATGTCACTTTAATGACTAGCGAAACTGGAATTCGCTGTAAGAAATGGATGGGTGCTGGCTAGTTTGGCATGTTTCTCAATAAGTTTAATAGGGGCTGGGGCATAATAACTTACGTATCGGTCGATTAAAATGTGAAGTATTTCTCACTCTAAGTCCATTGTTTGGCTACATTTGAGAGACTGATGGTGAATTATTGGCATTGCCTTGCCTGCTTTCGCTTTTGAAAGCTGTTTTGTTTTTGTATGACGAAATCATACCTTGTTTTTTAATCAATTAATAACTTTTAAATATCTATGCACAAGTTACCGAATATTGTTCTACAACTGCCATTTTTTCCACCATCCTCTTCACTTTCAACTTCGCTACCATCACAAGCAGACGTCTCCAAGAGGGAAGTACAATGTATTTCGAAATTCCATGTAATTAATCTATGTAAGCGGAGCAAAACCTATTAAATTTAGAAGGACGTGAGAATTGTGATACTTTAATTTTCATCCACTTCGATGATCCATATATTTTATCCGACTGGTTATCTTGTGTTTATTTTGCATTTCTGACCATTATCATTGCTGCAAATCACTCGTTTTTGACATTTCTCCATCCAAAAATCCCAGTTTCCCACTGGTGTGCTCCATAATTTTCTTTATATATGGGGTTCCAAAAACTAAAAAAACGGGTGGTTTCTCCCAATAACCATGGTTAGAAATGCATAAAACGCAAGATAGCGAGTAAGAAAAATATATGGTCCATGTATTTGGCAAGAAATTAAAGTATCATATAATTACCCATAACATTTTCACCCTTATCCAAACTAAGTTTTATTTCCAGTACGAACTTTACAATAAGAATATTTTTTTATTTTTTATTTCATCGTCTCTTGTTACCAGTTATATCAAACACGTCTCTCCATACCTCATTTAGTTGAGAATTTGATGTCTATTGTTATTACCTAAATCCGTGGTTTGCTAGTTTCGTTCAAATGGTTTTCTTTCACTTGATTCCCGGAGTTTCCGTGTTCGTCACCAGTATTGTCTGTTGAAGTGCTCCCATTTTTCTCTACTATATTCCTATCGTCTTTACTTATCAAGTCATGCCTATCATTTCGACTTTCGGCGATTAAAAAAAAAGAAAAAAAAATTAATAAAAGCGGACATCATAATTACTGCCAATAGGCTGATCAGACACTACTTTTACTATTGGTATTACAGCTGAAATATATCTAGTAAGGAATACATTTAATCTCTCATATTGAATTATTTCAAAATCTCTTGCTTCGTGCGATTCTGAACCACATTTGGAATAAGTTCTTTTCTGACCACTATGCTACAATTGAATTTGAAATCCATTAACACTAATTTTCAATGGAATACTCTTTTTAACATGTATTTTTGGCAGCTCGTTTACTGCTGAAAGTACCTTTAAAAGCACATAAACATTATGCCTTATGCTTTCCACTTTACCATACTGACCATGAATATTCATTAAAACATCATCCTCCATCTCCTGTGGACAGTCTAATAGATGCGACTGTTATAGGCTTCGAATGAACCTATAACATATTTTCCATCAAAGTCTTTGACGACACGTTTACAAATATGTTTTTCACTTAATTTAACTATATAATCAAGTTTTCTCACAGAAACAGGATAATTTGCAACACTAACCCAATAGAATATACTCTTCTTAAATCAGAAGCCATTTTCTTCGGATTAAACACCGACCTTGTCATAAAGATAAAAATTTTAAGGAATAATTCCCTAGAATTAAATGTCTTCACGCTCACACTTCTTGATAGAAAGCCACCATGGTGCACTGGCTTACTCTTCCAATACCCAGGAGGGTTCGACGATAAGTTTTCACCTTTAAAGGCCAAATCTACAATTTATATACGTATGTTCAGCAATGGCTAATCTCTCCTACACATTTATGAGCTTTTATTACTTAATTCTCTGAAAATTCAAGACTCTGAAGTCATTGTTCTAATGAAGAATAGAGTTAAATGGGAATGGCACATCTGTGATCTCTCGGCAATACATTATCAAGGCGATAAAGATAAGATATTCCGATAATAGGGGTAGAACTTATTTGGGACACTATGTATATAAAGATATATACTCGATGATCAGTCTTTTGTTTTAGTTTAAGTGATTCAGACTCACTATATGTGTTACGCAGAGGTATAGTTCATCAAGTATGCTTTCATAGTTTTCAGTGATTTAAACTAAAAAGAAGAAAGTTTCGTGGACTTAAATAAATTTTTATGAGAAATACCAGACTTTCTTAAGAAATGCGTTATTTTTCATTTTGGAACTTTGAATTTTAAAGATTTCTAATTTATTATTACGTTAGATATATTCGTAAGTACTGTCAAAAAGAACTCTTGGTATACTAAAGCTAATTTGCGTCCTGTGTTCTCTTGTTATTCGTCGCCTATCAGAACTGCATTAAGCATTGCAACGGATAGTTACTGATTTGAAACACGTCTAACCAAATTACCCTTTTTAATATTCAAATGTTTTCTAGACATATTTTAGTCTGTTTTTTTTTTTCCTGTTTTGAACAAAACTCTCTTCTTTTTCATTCATGACAGATGAAATTGTTAGAAACAAGAGTTATTTATTTTCCCTAGTTGAAAAGTATAGAACTTGCTTCAAAGGCAGAATATGTAAAATTTAATTATTTGTGTGAATTTGTCATATATCTACTACATTAATTAAATTTTCTTAATGGCTATGTAAACTTTTCGTCTTTCAACAAATTTCTTATTTATTTGGTATGTAGTAGGTAACTTAACAATGGTCTAATTATTTGCGCAAGAGTTTTTATTGCTCTTAACAACTCACCATAACACACAAAGCTTGAGTTACAAGAATACTTTTCATTAAAAAATACCTCTTTACTCACTGTTGTATCTTTCAAATCGAGGTTATTACATTGACAGCTCTTTCTGTGCCCTACACCAGATCTTGGTCGTTCGTTACTTGTTCACTAAAACACAGAGTAGACAGGCATAAAAAAACGTGGATAATCTCTCTTGTCTAAGCAACAGATTTTTATAAAGAATTAGTTCATAAGCCGAATGTTTTTGATGTCTACTGAATTTGAGGTCAGTTTTACAATGGTAATATCAGACTCAATCTATTTTGACTGGCTATATCACATAATCCCCCGCTCGCCGTCACACAAGTCTGGTTTGTGTATTTTGGATTTTGAGTCACAATTGTGTATCCATGAATAGTTATTTGATCTTCCATTTCAGTTTCATTCTTCTATTTGGAGTCCATTATTAATTAAAAAAATCAAGTTTAAAGATACATTGCCACGCAAGCATTTGGTTTCTATTCACGTTTTAAATTTACTGAAACAGTGAGAAAAAATAAATACATGCATTATGTAGGTATTTACAGTTGGTCTCATCACGTAGTTATGATTTGCTTTATTTTTTATTGTAGAGATGACGTTGCATATTCGTTGCTACAAGAAGGCTTTAGTGCTGAGACTGGCTCTTCACAAGCACGTAAAATGGCAGCAGACAGATAGAAGCACGTCCCGGCAAGCATTTACGTCCCCTTGTGTCTGTCCGTCCAATTTCCTAGTCGTTTTCTGTCTCTTGCAACTTAGTTTATCTCCGACATCTGGAAGTTAAACAACAGTTTTCCGTCGACCAAATGAAGCCTCATAAAACTTGATGATTTTTAAAACCCTCTCTTCCTCTCTTGTCAGTCTTTTTTCACGACTTTATATGGCGATGATAATTTGTCCAAATATAACCAGTTTTCGTGTCTGGCAAACCTCTTTTGACAGTTTTTCTTAGAGAAAAGATAATTTCAAAATGAGTAAGATTCCAGGAAAGGTAGAAGCACTACGTTGTCAAGTTTAATTTTATGGCAGTGTTTCTCCAACTGCTTCCCGCACTATTCAAGTTGCTGATTATTTCTTGAAGGAAATGTTTTCTTCTTTGGAGTGTGAAAGTTTCTTTGAATGGGAATAAACTTTAGTGTATTGCAGATGCAACATTGATAACTTTTGTTTAGTGTCTCGCCCTTTCATAGTCAATGAAGTTGATGAAACGAGGGCGCCTGGTTGTCCTTTTTTGGACCAGATATCTCAATTATGAAGTAATGTATACATGCATATTCATTATTTGCTTTCATAGCGCATTCCCATATATATATATATATATATATATATATATATATATATATATATATATATATATATATATATATATATATATATATATTGATACGGGCCACTGGTTCGAGTCCAGCCTTGCTTAAGGGACTCAAGGGCCATAACAAAACAAATAATAATGGTAGGTCGTCAGTCAGCAATGATACAAGGAATACTGACAAATATATGTATTTACAATAATATTAAAATAAAAACTAACAAAAGAAAGGGGAGCACAACAGGTAACTACTATAATTTAAGCCACGAGGAGCTTTGGGTGGAGTTTGGTTGGCCGTGGATGAAACTCCAGCACAGCAATCAACGTTCCCTGGAAGGGGAAATAAATTGAATTATTAACAGCACACTTACTTCTACCGGCTGGGAACACGATGAAGTCGTGTGGTTAAAACTTTTAAGCAAATTAAATGAAAATGCAAAGCTAGGGATTTAAACGTTACACATGGGAATCAACACTGTCACAGGGTGAATTAATTAAAACTGGGACTAAACGGCACACGTGGTCTGGGTATAGGGGTACAAGGTTCAGTGGGTAGGATTTCTTTAGAGGATAAGGAAAAATGGGGTGTGATAAGGATGGATGGGAGGTTGGGTAAGGATATTGAGAATCTCAAAATCAGACACCTTACCTTTAGTAAAAAGGACACTGGTATCCTTCCCTTATGGAAAGATGTAGACAGAGGTCCTGCCTCCCTGATGTCTTGAGGGTGAAGAGCGATGGTGTTTCCCTCAAAGACGTTGAGTGAAGAAAAGGAGATATTCTCCTTATGGAGGCTGAGTCACGAAGAAAGAAGAGATGTTATCCTCATGGAGGTTGAGATTAGAAGGTCTCCAGTTTTCCCTGGTTAGATCAACCCCACTTGACCCCCAATTGGGGGGGGGGTAGGGGGGATTGGCCTGACCGCTGTCCTATTGGTCAGGCTTGATCACGTGTTCCCACATCCTTCACAGCTCGCTTCCCTTCTTCTCCTGGGACCTCGATGCTGTCACGTGACTCGTAGAAGATAGCTGAAATTGAGATCTCAGGGGGAGTAGACTGGTATAGGATGGTTGGAGGGGGGTGAGACTCTGGGTAGGGTCCCAAAACTCGTGGCATTTCGACTCATGCTTGCTGGCGGGGTCTTTTGTTATTTGAAAAAGGTGGCGTAATGACCGCCATTACTAACAATATATATATATATATATATATATATATATATATATATATATATAAATATATATATATATATATATATATATATATATATATATATATATATATATATATATATATAATTATATATATAAATGCATATATGTATATATATAAACATATACAGATGAAAATTTACTTAAATAAAATATATAAATACACAAACATATATATACATATATATATATATATATATATATATATATATATATATATATATATATATATAAAATGTGTGTTTTTATGTGTCTGAAGTATGAAGTTGAGCAATGCAGAGCCTAATAATTTATTTTTTTTTAAATTTACATTGCTTTACTCATCAAATACAGTCTGCAACTGTGCATATAATTTGCTGACAAGGGGATATATCTTTTAATATAAATTCTAAGTGTTTTATGAACGAACGGGTTTTGCAAAAAAAAAAAAAAAAGAAAAAAAAAAAGATGCTTTGTGATTCTCGAATATGTTTGAGAAATAGATTTATATATTCTTTAAATTGAATAACGCTTGACAATCAATATACATGGCACACGCGACTCGCCATGTAATGTTGCAACCCATTTTATATGAAAAAAATATTTCAAATAAAAGTGGTGTACATTGAACTTTTACAATTTTGCTATTTTCTTTTTATAATTGAATGTTTACAATTGTGCCTTTTAGTACTTTTAGGCAAAATTTTTATGTTTAAGATACGATTTTATGTTGTCAGTGCCATTCTGGCAACTGTTATTCAGTTCAAGTTCTTTTCAAATTGATAACTCATGGATAAGAAATTCTTAAACGTTTTTTTTTTTTTTTTTTTTTCTTTTTTTTTTTTTTTTAAGATTCAGGATAACCTAACGCAATATTGACTCATGAAAAGATATTCTGATTATGTGTAAACTACGATACTTTTAAAACATGAACCGTGTATACACTGTTTTATTAAACAGTATATGTAAAAAGTATTATCTTTGATACAGCACAATTCTATAACCAGAAGTAAATAATGAAAAACCCCAATAATTATAAAACCGTATTTTTAACAACACCTGTCAGGTAGATAGTGATACATTTCGATTGTTTGATCGGAGGGACTCTTCAGAGTTCGGCAAGAGCACCATTTAATTAAATCAATCACTCAATCTTCAGTGTTAGCTGAAGAGATCCATTGTGCAAGCAGTCAAACAGATAAACTCAATTTTACGTTAAAAATAGATGTTTCTACCATAAACATTATTGGAGACTTTTATTTGATAACTTATAGGGACTTGAAAACCACTGAATGGATCTCAGTGCTTGTTATAAAGAACACAGAGAGAGAGAGAGAGAGAGAGAGAGAGAGAGAGAGAGAGAGAGAGAGAGAGAGAGAGAGAAAGAATTCTATTTTGTTAGCAACCATTCCTCTCCTTTTCATTCATTATTCCACAGTTGTAAAACCGTTTGCATTGTTCTGCACCTGAATACTGTACGTCTACCTTAGAATGCATAATGACTCGGAAACATTCATTAGGGACCTAAATTTATCTATTTCTCCTGTTTTTCGTAGGCGTAGATTCATAGAATAACCTTCCACTTCCGATAAATTGTCCTCGCTACCAAATATTCACATTTTCTCCTTCCGAGGCATTTTCCATCTCCAAAGTGATTCAAATAAGTGTTTGTACTGTAGAATTACAATTTAAAGAAAAGATGTTCTGGACTTTTTCTCTTTCCTTTTTTATAATTATGCAAGAAAAGCTAACTTAGCATATAGCTGTTTATTGGTTACAAATTGTTGAATCAAACATATGGCAATATAAAATTAGTTGCATATGAAGATGATGCTACTCTTTTTGTATCAGTTACATCTCCAGAATGTAGACTGGTGATTGCAGATTCCCTTAATGAAGATCTAGCTAAGATTAATGCATTGTTCAATTTATGGGGCATAAAGTTAGACCCAAACAACTCTCAAAATATGATTGTAAGTAGGTCTAGGACATGGTTCTTCGACATCCTGATCTTTGCATTAATGATGTCTCTTTTGCCTATATACAAATCATTCAAAATTCTAGGAGTGGTTCTTAATTGTAAATTCACGTTTGAGAAACTCATCCGGTCTGTTCCTTCTTCAGTTGTAAAGAACCCTTAATGGGAAAGTCTTTTAAGATTTTCGGTGATCAGTTAATCCTCAGGAACTTTCAATTCTACCTTGTTTCTAGTAATTTTCTCCTGTCTGATATTCAGCTCCTGACTCATATCTTAATTTGTTGGATAAAAAAACTTGGGGTTTATTAAATTTCTTATTCCTGGTCTTCATATTAATCTCTGGCACCGTTGCTTAGTTAGTTCTGTATATATGTTTTGAAAGATTTTTCATAATTCATAATGCACTCAGATCTTCCGAGACTGTACCATCCTGTATGTTAGGACTAGGTATGCAGTTAATTCTAGCAGGAATGCCTTTTTCATCATAAGGCTATCACGAAGAAATGTGCATAATAGTAAAGGAATACATATAGATAGTAAAACCTTATCTCTAAGAGAAGAAACCCAGCTAGACTTTGGTTGAAGACTGCTTTACCTTAATTACACTTGGTAACACATAATCTTCAATGAAAATTATTTTCTTTATGGAAGTGTCACCTCTTGATTTCCACACACCATGCTATTGGTATTTGGTATCTCAGTGCATCGGGTTCAAATTGTACTAGAAGACTTGCCTTAGAAGTTTCTATAGCAATGTCGTAATCAGCTCTGCCCACACACGGGAATATGATA
>NC_090737.1:75358914-75361414 GCF_036898095.1 Palaemon carinicauda
ATACATAATTTTTTTTGTTTAGTCCTATTAAGTCTTAGTAGGTTAAGGCCTAAACACTAAGTAACAAAAATATTCTCTCTCTCTCTCTCTCTCTCTCTCTCTCTCTCTCTCTCTCTCTCTCTCTCTCTCTCTCTCTCTCTCTCTCTCTCTCTCTCTTTCAGAACATTTCGATATATGTAATGTGCAAAGTTCAGGTATTTCATTCAATTCCTTAGCAAAAACGTTAATAACAAGGTAACACGAACATTATGAAGGTAAATATGGCGGTAGTTGAATATGTAGAAAGATATCCATCATTTCAAATTGGTGAGTATATTATTAACTGTTCTGCGTTGAGTTATTCTAGTTTCTACTAAAATGATCCGGAGGTTTGTAAATTCTCCCTAGATTTGTCTCCAACTTTTTATTTTCAATTGACAGAGTGTGAGATTTAGTTTGAGAAAACGGAAATTAAGGATGGGGTTTTTGGTTGCCAAGTAGGAAACGAATTAATCAAATTATTTGTCTCTCTCTCTCTCTCTCTCTCTCTCTCTCTCTCTCTCTCTCTCTCTCTCTCTCTCTCTCTCTCTCTCTCTCTCTCGCTAATACAGACAATCAAAATTCTTAAAGGAATAACAATGTAGACTACAACAACCTCTTCACAATTAGCACACATCAGTCCAGAGGCAACGAGTTCAAACTGGAATTGAAAAGATACAAAACCACTCAATGTGGTAATTTCTTTACATACAAATAGCATATACATGGAACAGACTACGAGCGGATGTAGTAAACAGTTACACGGTTAACGAATTCAAGAATAAGTTAGACAAGGTCATAAGAACTCTCTAAACATTTAAACTAATTCGCTCTACCCAGGAGCAAATGAGGTCTCGGTGGATAGACTAAAAAGTCTTTGAGCCATCCAAAATCCTTGTAACTCGTTGTAACTCTATCTCTTCTCAGCTGTTTGTTTTCTGTCTTTCATTTAATTACAGGACCTCATTCTTTTATGTCCTATTTGGAATTCTTTCATCGTATTAATGGATCTGTTTTCACTTTTCACTTTCTCTGTTCTTATTTCATCTTCCTCCCTTTAAACTGTTTTTGAAGACGAACGTGAGCTCAGAACTTTTATTAAGGAATTACTATAAAGTGATATGACCTAATGGTGAAAATTATTAATTGCTGATAATATTTTCTAGAAGCAAGACAGTATCTACCAGCAAAATCCCCTGTGAATCAGGATTATGATTGGTCGACTTATTTCTGTTTTAGTCGATTTTATCATTTTCTACGGTTGGTTTTCTGTAAAATTCTTTAGTGTCGCCGGGCCTTTAAGGCCTTCCATTATTAATAATGTCTTTTGTTATATTAATTTATAAGCCTCTTCAATAAAGGTTTTGCTATCAAGACATATGTAGAAATATATATATATATATATATATATATATATATATATATATATATATATATATATATATATATATATAATTCATATATATATATGTATATATATATATATATATATATATATATATATATATATATATATATATATATATATATGCATATATGTATTTATATATATATATATATATATATATATATATATATATATATATATATATATATATATATATATGCTTACATTAGGTAAGGAGAGGTAGAGACTTAGACTTTCATAAAATAAGTAACATTCAGGAAATTGTACATCAGATTGGTTCGCTACATTGGCCATGTGTTTATTAGTCGGTTTAAATACACTTAGTTGGTTTGGAGATGTCGTCTTTATCCATTTTTTTCCAATTTAGAGATATTACCAATTACAACATTATATGTTACTCTCTTTTAAATAAGTCAAGACTTACGTGACTCATTCTTCTTAAAATATCCCTAATATAACGTTAATATTTGCTTCCTTTGGGACCATATGTTAAAAATAACACGGAAATTATTTTTTCACTGTTATGTTGACTCTGAAGTTAACTGTCGTAGCTGATGTACCTGTGTTGGTTAGGAGGAAATCGTAATGTCTCCTAGGTAAGAGAAATCTCTCGAACTCTTATCGCATTTGTTCTCATTTTCCTTCTACTTGAAAGAAGCTCATATACTTTTTATTGTGTAATTAATGAAAAAGAAAGATAATTAAAGCCTCATCTTATTTATGCAACGTAATGTAATCCGTTTCAAAGTTATGTACCGAATATTAAGTTGAAATATACTTTCATTCCCTGGGATTATTTTTATTATCATTTTCAAAAAAATCCCTATTACTTCACACGTCTGCATTTTAGAGTATTGATTAGTATTCTTTCGCATATGTATTTTTTGCTTACGAAAAAATCTGAATATTCCCAAAATGAATGTACTTGATATTCACCCATCACGTAGACATGTGATTGTAGACAGAGGGAATATATGTATTTGTCGGAAATTCATTTAGCATTCTATAACGTGTGGATGTATGAGCTCGGAAATGTTCGTGATACATTCCAAGCAGAGACGTAGTTACGCTTAA
>NC_090737.1:75366414-75378914 GCF_036898095.1 Palaemon carinicauda
CATAGAATATCAAGTAACATTACCTAAGCCCTTGAACATATCTCGCATGAATCCCACAACACCCTCAAATAGATTATGTAACACTTCATACCAAACATACATGAAATAAAAAGTTAATTCTTAAAAATACCGTAAATATAAATATATTAACTTGAATAAAGAATACAATGAAAATAACGACGAAAATCTTACGTAATTTACATAAAATACTTACATTTACATGAGAGGAGCTCATTTTAAGAGCTGGGTATCATCTCTTTAATGTACAAAGGAAATATAAATAAAATCATGAATAAACGACGGTATTTACTCTACACTAGACCGGTTTTGTAAAAATACACACACACACACACATATATATGTATATATATATATATATATATATATATATATATATATATATATATCTTTCTCTCGCTTTTCTTATATATATATATATATATATATATATATATATATATATATATATATATATATATATATGACCCAATCTAGGTCGTATTAAGGGGGTTCGCACTTCACATTTTGGGGGAAACACAATTTGAGAGGGGGGTCATGCACAAATGAGAGTCAAATTGCTGATTTAACACATGCTGTATTCTCTTAAGTTTACAAGGGCGCCCTTAATTATGATTACGTTACGTTAAGACAAAACCCTTACAAAAATGGTATTCGTTGGCACGCATGCTGGCACCCGTGATCTGACCGTAGGTCTACACACTCGAGCCTCCAAACTCTAATAGGCTGTTTCCCCATCGCCCATAGATGGGCATCGTGATGCCTGATCAATGATTGGTTGTCTTGACCCGAAAGTCTTAAGACAGCCAATCGGGAGAGATTTTGGGGACGCTAACTTTTAACCAATATTTTTTGAGTGCCCAAGCCACGCCGATAACGACATTCTCATAGTGCCGGCGAGGGCTTTCTCTAACAAGAGGAAAAACCGTTACACTAACCAAACACTGAACCACGATTGGTTTATCAAAGATAGAGAAAATCCATTTTATAGTTAACACAATTTGAGAGGGGGTCATGCACAAATGAGAGTCGAATTGTTCGTTTAACACATGCTGTATTCTCTTAAGTTTACAAGGGCTCCCTTAATTATGATTACGTTACGTTACTAAGAAAAAGCCCTCAGAAAAATGGTACTCGGGTCGGCACACATCGTGGCACCTGACACTCTCTGTCGACCTCCAAAACCAGACTAACGCCCATAGGCTGTTTCCCCATCGCCCATAGATGGGCATCGCGATGCCTGATCAATGATTGGTTGTTTTGACCCGAAAGTCTTAAGACAGCCAATCAGGAGAGATTTTGGGGACGCTAACTTCTAACGAATATTTTTTGAGTGCCCAAGCCACGCCGATAACGACATTCTCATAGTGCCGGCGAGGGCTTTCTCTAACAAGAGGAAAAACCGTTACACTAACCAAACACTGAACCACGATTGGTTTATCAAAGATAGAGAAAATCCATTTTATAGTTAACACAATTTGAGAGGGGGTCATGCACAAATGAGAGTCGAATTGTTCGTTTAACACATGCTGTATTCTCTTAAGTTTACAAGGGCGCCCTTAATTATGAATACGTTACGTTACTAAGAAAAAGCCCTCAGAAAAATGGTACTCGGGTCGGCACACATCGTGGCACCTGACACTCTCTGTCGACCTCCAAAACCAGACTAACGCCCATAGGCTGTTTCCCCATCGCCCATAGATGGGCATCGCGATACCTGATCAATGATTGGTTGTTTTGACCCGAAAGTCTTAAGACAGCCAATCGGGAGAGATTTTGGGGACGCTAACTTCTAACGAATATTTTTTGAGTGCCCAAGCCACGCCGATAACGACATTCTCATAGTGCCGGCGAAGGCTTTCTCTAACAAGAGGAAAAACCGTTACACTAACCAAACACTGAACCACGATTGGTTTATATATATATATATATATATATATATACATATATATATATATATATATATATATATATATATATATATATATATATATGTACGTTTATATATATATATATATATATATATATATATATATATATATATATATATATATATATATATAATGGATTTTGAGCGAAGCGAAAAATCTATTTCTGGGTGAGGTAGCCATGTCATCCTGATGGCAGTTCCTAATTAGTAGCTTCCTAGGGTATATTTGACTACAGTGATATTCCCAGAGAATTTTACCTTAAAGTATCCAGAATTCTAACTCCTGGAGCGAATATCCCTAAATAAAGCTAACAGGGATATCGCATATTATCAGAGGACGTATTCTTGACATGCCACATAGCTATCTTCACCCCGAACAGTATTAACGCTTCGAGGGGTTATAGTGACAAGAATCTAAAAACGAGAATGAAAAGAGAGCCGTTCATAAGGTATCTCTCCTATTCCGTTTCCAGTGTGTATCTGACGAATACGACAGTGCCATCTTTATTCCTTGTAGCGATACACGAGGTGCTACAGATACTGTATTATAGGGAGGGGTTGATAAGCCCTTTTTACCATAGAAGGAAGGTCGGGTCCATCAGGACGACATGGCTACCTCACCCAAAAATAGATTTTTCGCTTCGCTCAAAATCCGTTTTTTTTGGTTCAGGCCATGTCGTCCTGATGGAAGTTTACTAGAGCATTACTGGATCTGTGGATTCTCAACCGGTGCCATACCCTCAAGAAAGTATTTTCCTGGTCCGTCTAGACCTAGAGACCTATGATGTTACCGTCATACATCATTTCATCTAAGCATGAACTATGTTAGTGCTTCCTGCCCCCTACAGGGAAGAGTCGAACTAGACTCTGGAAAATGTCTTGAGGAGTACATATTACCTATGGATGACAAAATGACAAGCCTGTATAGTGGTTTCGCCCTATACATTATAAAGCAAAGTTTCTATAAGAGTCAGCAATGTCAGTATGAATTACTGACATCTCCCCCAGTATGTTTACTCTTATTAAAGTATCGGACAACAGTTGTATCCGTATAGGAACAAATTTTGCCTTTCCACCATTACCCCTTAGGGTACAGCATTAATCCTTCCTAAGGAAGGGTTAAAGCGAGTGAATGTTTGCTTGAAGTGAGGAACAATCTTAAAAGACATTCCATGTTAAAATTATCCATATTCTAAACTTAATGCTCCGTACATTTCTAATAAATGAGTGTGGGCGAATAAGACGTAAAGTTCACTATGAACTAGTTTATTGAAAATTAATAAACATAGAACAGTCAACATTTATAAAATTTATAAAATGTGGATGATATCTATAAAAGCATAAAGAAAACAGGAAACAGAAAATATTGTTTCGTCTAAGAAAGGAAACAGATTTGCCACTTCAATCGAATTATTAATAATGTTGATATAGTCTGTATACTGTTTATTCACACTAGCGTAAAAAACGCTTGGCACATGTGTCCGTATTATGCTTAGTTCACCAAAGTCATTGGTACAGTTTGTAAGGACATGTTAGTGGCCTATCACTCAGTGTGTAGTAACAGTCTATGACTACACACTCACCCTTAATTAATCGTCCCAAATTAATTTCACTGTTCCTTGCAGATTTAAACAGTAGCTTTAAGAATTCTACCTGCTGCTACCACAGACCTCTTGAGTTGCTCCACTTGCTTCGCATAGTGCATGAAGAACACCTTGGATGTCTACCAGCTGGTGTACGAATAAAGATGTTCGAAGACCATATAATTAAGAAATTTATGGAAGAGGCAACTTTCCTCGGATCATGACTTACGGGTGTACTGTCTGGATCCTCTCTGCGAATAAAATAGGTGAGTTTTGCCGTTAGGTATTTCAGAAATAAATTTGAACCCAAGGTTTCTCCTCTGAACAGCTGTCCTCCCTTGAATTCTGAAGTTCTATGAAGATAGACCTTTAGGCACTCTACTGGACATAGAGATGCATCTTCCTTCAGAGGGCAGATTCTCCAGGGACCCCACCTGTTGGTGGGTAGCTCGTTCTTGGTAAGAAACGTTGGGTCTGGAAATAGATTCAGTTCTCCCTCCAAGAACTGGACGTGGCTTTCCTCTTTAGAGAGAGCCACTATTTCACTAACTCTGGCCACCAAAGCGAGTGCAAACAGAAATATGATTTTTTGAGTCAAATCCTTTTAAGCGCACTCCTCATTGTTCATTATTTAGGCAAAATGAAGAATCTTATTCAGTGACCATGAAAGGGGTCCTGGAGGCGCTGAAGTATTAACCTTAGCACGGGCCTTCGGAATTCATTAAGAACGTCGATAGAAAGGTCTACCTGAAAGGCATATAGTATCATTCTTGTTAAGGCAGACTTACACATTGATATTGTGTTGGCTGCTAAACCCTGCTCATGAAGGTGAATGAAGAATGATAAACAGAGATCTGTCGAGATTTCTTTTGGTTTCTTCGCCTTGACAAAGGACACCAGCTTCTTCCATGATGCCTCATATTGTCTTCTGGTTTCCTCCAAAAAGTCTATACTGTCTCTTGATACCCCGAATCTTTTTCTCATCGCTAAAGAGAGAAAATCATGAGATGCAAGTTACGGGTTTTCTGTGATGAAGCGAAGACAGTCGACTTCTGTACTTGCTGAGACAGGGTTGGATCTGGTAGCGGTACAAACTTCAGTCGTAGTTCCAATGCCAGAGGGAACCACACACTGTTTGGCCACTTGTGGGCCACTATTGCCGCTTTCTCTTTGAAGGATCTCAGTTTGTCGAGGACCTTCAAAAGAAGGTTGTGCGGAGGGAACAGGTAAATTCTGGCCCATCTCTTCTAGTGTAGGGACATAGCGTCCACTGCCTCCGCTAGCGGATCCTCGTATGGGGACACATAACGGTGTATTTTCTTGTTGTCTTTCGTCGCAAAGAGGTCTATCTGCAGTTCTGGGATTTGGCTCAAGATGAAGTAGAACGATCCTGCGTCAAGGGACCATTCTGACTCTATTGGTGTAAACCTGGATAGAGCGTCTGCTGTCACGTTGCGGAACCCTTGAATGTGAACTGCTGACAGGTGCCATATCCTTCTTTCCGCCAAAAGGAATAGGGCCAACATCACTTGGTTGATTTGAGGCGACCTCGACCCTTGTCGATTCAGGCATCTCACTATCACCTCGCTGTCTAGAACCAATCTTATGTGGGTCGAGTGGCGAGGAGATACTTTCTTTAGTGTCAGAAGTACTGCCAAGGCTTCTAGAAAGTTGATGTGAAATGACTTGAAAAGATTGGACCAAGCTCCTTGGACTCTCTTCTGGTGAGAGTGGCCTCCCCAGCCTTCCTTTGAAGCGTCTGTGTGGATAGTAACTGACGGGTGAGGAGGTTGAAGAAGTATTGATTTTTTCAGTTGCTTGGCTTTGGATCACGGCTTGAGAAGCATTAGCAGTCGAGTCGGTAGTGGTCTCATTAGGTCTCTTCGCGCGTTTGATGCGTATTTACTCCAGACTCCTGTTGCATCCTTTAGCTGTGCTCTTAGCACTGGATCTGTTATTGAAGCAAACTGTAGAGAGCCCAGTACTCTCTTCTGTACACGTCTTGATATCCGTTTGAATTTTAGTAGTCTCTTGACAGTTCCTGCTATTTCTTTCCTCTTCTTCCCAGGAATGGAAAGTCGATGTGACTCCAAATTCCAGTGGATTCCCAACCACTGGAATTTTTGAGCTGGAGATAGTCGAGACTTTTTGATGTTGATCTTGAATCCCAGATGTTCGAGGAACTGGATCACTATCTTGGAGGCTTGCATGCATTCTGTCCTGGATGCTGCCCACACCAACCAGTCGTCCAAGTAGGCCACTACTTGGATCCCCTTTAGGCGTGATTGATGGACAGCTGCATTCGCAAGCTTCGTGAAAATCCTTGGGGCTATGTTTAGCCCGAATGGCATGGCTCTGAAGGCGTAAAGTCTTCTTTGTAACTTGAAGCCTAGGTAGGAGGAGAGGTGACGATTAATTGGAACGTGCCAATAAGCGTCAGACAAGTCTATAGAGACGGTATATGCCCTTTTGTGCATTAGAGTCCTTATTTGTTGAAGTGTGAGCATCCTGAACTTGTAGATCACTATGAACTTGTTGAGTGGCGACAAGTCCAGAATGACTCTGAGTTTTTCTGAGTCCTTCTTTGGAACACAAAACAGCCTTCCTTGGAACTTGATGGACTTAACTTTTCGGATTACTCTTTTCTCTAAGAGTTCTTGGACATATTCTTCCAGAACGGGGGTAGAGTGTTGGAAGAACTGAGGAAATTGAGGTGGAGGACTGCTCCAGCTCCAACCTAGTCCATTCTTTATTAGGCTGTGGGCCCAGGGATCGAAGGTCCAACAATCTCTAAATAGATGGTCTCCCTCCTACTGGAAGCATCTCACTTCTGCTGTTGTGGACCTGAGGCCTTGCCTCCTTGACCGCGTCCTCCCCTGAATCCCCTTCCCCTTGAAGGGAGTCTAGAAGAACCTCTGGATGTTCCTCTAGCCTTTGAGCGAAAGGAAGAAGTCTGCCTTTCAAAAGTTATATTAAAAATCGGCGACTGTGTCGTCACTTGTTGAGGTACCAACTGGCACATGGTTGGAGGTTGTGCCACCATCTGAGGCACCGTGGTCACTCGAAGTTGCTGTTGTTGCTTTTGGTAGGGCTTAGCCGGCCGAGAGGATAGCCTAGGCCTTTTTGTCATCTTCTTGGGTTGGGGACCCTCATTTGGAGAAGACTTTCTCTTTAGATTTAAGCCCCACTTTTGGAGAAGGTTCCTATTCTCCGTGGCGGCCTTATCTACTACCTCTTTAACCACTTCGTTGGGAAAGAAGTCCTTACCCTAGATGCAAGAGGAGATCAGCTTCCTCGGTTCGGGCCTCACCGCAGCCGAGGCGAACACAAACTCTCTACAGGCTCTCTTAGCTTTAATAAAGCTATAGAGATCCTTCGTAACTGTGGCCAGATGGGTTTTGGCCACTACCATGAACATGTCCTGGTTCTTGGGGTCACTTGCCATCGTTTCTAACGTCGTTTGCAACGACATCGATGCCGACGTCTTTCTTTCGTCTCTTGCTCTCTGCACAAGAGAAGCTCCGACAGCTTTAGAAGTTCCTCACCAAACTGACGTTCGGCAATATCAGCTTCCAGCTTCCCCACTGAGAAGGTAAGGTGGACGTCCTTCGAGTCTTTTTGGTCCAAGGGTAAGGTCAGGGATAACGGCTTGCATTCCTCTAAGGATGGGCATGGTTTCCTTGCCTCCGCTGCCTTCAAGGCTTCCTTATATCCTTTATCCATGAAGGGAAAGGCTCTGGTTGGAGAGGCCACAAAGGAGGGAAGCTTTTTACTCAAGGTTGGTACCTTTGAGTTTGTGAAGCCCCTCTCCTTCATCGAGCTCACTAGGAAAGCCTGTGCTTTGCTATGGTCAAGGACTATGACCTCCTTCCGCTCTGTCTCCTCCTTTGGGGGTGGTTCCTTCCTAAGACGGACATAGCAGTCCGGGTAAGAGTCTTTGTTGGGCCAAAATTCCAAATTTTCCAGGGGAATTGAGCCCAACTTCTCTGATATAACAATCTTCCCGGTTGTCATTGGCATGGGTTCGGCATACCTTCAAGGATTGGTATCCGAGCACACAGGAAGATTCTTCACGTTGAGTCGCTTCTGGGGCTCACGTGATGCTGCAAGTCTACGTATCTCTAGTTTCATTGCAGATTCTTTTTCATCATTCTTCCTCTGTATTTGTTGAATCATCTCAACAATAGAAGAAAGAGTCCTTCCCAATCACCTGGGATAGCAGACGATATAGAGGGAACAGATTCCGGGGCCGGAACCGATGTAACCGACACCTCGTCGATTTCCTCCTCTTCTATTTCTGGAGCCTGGGTCAGCTCCTCCTCTTGACCTTCTCACAGAAGGTCCTTCTCTGTGTAATCCGACACTTCTGACATCCTATCATCCAATTGGATGTCTTGAAGGGCGGCCGAGACTTCAGAATCTACCGGATTCTGGACAGTTGGTATCTCCTCCTGAGGTTGAGGAATGACTTCATCAGCCGATGCCTTAGGGAAAAGGTAGGCCCTCATCTTCTCGTTTGGAAGGTAGGGGCCTGAAGAGTTTTTCTGAAAACCCCTCACCCAGGTTCGCAAACTTTTCCCTAGTATTATCCCTTGACTCCGCCAACTTAGGGGTGTCCAATGCCTCTGTAATCAGGTTAGAACATATGGTACATACCTGAGGGTCCCAATACCGGAGATCACCTTTGGAGGCTGCGCATGCTGCGTGCCTCCTGCATAACTCATGTCTTCAGAAGTTCTTGCTGCGGACATTGCAGAGCATACTCCCGCACTTCGGATGGTCCTCCTGTAAAGAGAAGAAAATCCATGAGTATCAAGTGAAGACTTTTCACTTATTATTAATACATGTAGCTTATACAGTAAAGCTAGAAAGGAAAGAAGGAAAGACACATACTTGTATTTCCTGCCCAGCCAATTTCTGTAACCTCCCAAGATATTAAAACTCCTAGGCAGAAAGTTAAGGTGTAGCTCACACCTTAAAATAAAGTTTTAATATACGGGATAGAATGAATACAGAAAGAACTCACTTTCTATATATTGTACGGTCTCAACAAAAGGTTGTACAAGTTAACATTAAGTATGTTGGAAGAACTTTAGTGTTACAACAAACTCTGTACTGTAGTTTCATTAATGCAGTGTGTACTACACCACAAATATAGTAACTACTGTACATCGCATGCTGTCGGCCGGCACGTGCTGGCCGGCATTTACCCCTGTAGAGATCAAAGGTATACTACCTTTAATTAATAGGCGGCAATTCACTGGTTCGCAAATGTGTGCCGGCCGTGATTGCCGGCCGGCAACTAAAAACACTAGCACCCGGCAGCCGGCCGCTAATCGTAGTGGCCGGCAGATCTCGGGATGTGTCTCTACTGCCGGCAGGCAAAGGTAGTGATACCCATGCCGGCCGGCAGTGACTACAAACCAGAGAACCTTCACCTATCCGGCTGCCGGCCGTTAAAGCCGGCAGGCGGGCTAGGGGTACAATACACTAGCAAGAGAAACAGTATGGATGTAAGGTTATAAGGCGGCATTGCCATACAACCTTCCATCCAGAAAGAGTGAACATATGGAAGGGGAGAATGTAACATTCAGGCTTCCTATCTATCCATAGCCCTCCGGGCTCTAC
This sequence comes from Palaemon carinicauda, assembly GCF_036898095.1. NCBI lineage: Eukaryota > Metazoa > Arthropoda > Malacostraca > Decapoda > Palaemonidae > Palaemon > Palaemon carinicauda. The sequence goes on from NC_090737.1 coordinate 75,375,574, forward strand.
CAGCAGACACGGAAGAGAGACCAAGGGAGGTCTGGGGTTCACTCTGTAGAAGAAAAAGGTCTCGGCCTGCCAGCACGTTGTTGCCGGCCGGCAGAGAGCTGAGCCAGTCCCCCATCCTAACCTACGCTAGGTACGGAAGTAGGACTGCGGCCAAAAGATGTGATGGCTAGGCCATCACTAAGAAAGATAGGGGGGGGGGAAGGGATAAGGGTCCTGTAAACTTCGTTCTAGTATCAGGCACACCCAGCAGTTAGGAAAGCTCATCCTAACCTAGAGTTTGTCTATTAGGGAGGAAGGTTGGCAATACTTGCTATCCTCCTCCATACCAGAACAAAGTTAGGTGTAGTTATTTCATCAGGCAACAGAGAAAAAGTCATTCTCCAGCCCGAGAATAACAACACAGGACAGTCTGCTAGACCACTAGAAGAAGGAATCATCTCGTATAGAATCCTTCAGATGTGGGCTAGGGAAGCAAAGCCTCCTGTGTCTGCGCCTAACCTAGCAAAGGAAACTCATTCTCTATGTTAGGAAGACGCAAACCACAGACTAGAAACTCTGATGTTGTGCCCAAACCCAAAAACCAGTCACTCTGGTTACCGGGCCAGGACAGACACATTCCAGTATAGTTATACCTGAATATTATTCAGATAGAACCACTAGGACTAAGCCTAAAGCTTACTCAGAGGGAGAAAGGGATTGAACTTAGTCTCCGGAGGAGAAAAGAACAACCGGGGATGTGTGCAAAAGTATACTAAAGCCGCATAGGCTACTAGCCTAGGTGCGGTGAGATTCGATTACCTAAATCACCGAAACTCTCTCGTGTACAATCTTGGAGAAGAAAATTCAACAATATCTTACATGTATAAATATTTGCCTATAGCTTCAATAACATAACACTCGGAAAACTTATACCATGCATGAGAGTACTAGAGCCAGACGCCTAGGCTACTAAGCCTCGCGAAGGGCAAGATCGGTTACCTAAATCGCCAAACTGAAAACTAACAGCATCATATAAGAATTCCTAGAGGAGCTAAATAGCTAGATTTATTAAAGCATAATAACTGGGAACGTCGCTCTGGCTAGCTAAATGACCCATGCATAGCGAGCGACAGCATCCAGGATGCCTCCGGTAGGCAACAGCTCTTGTTTACGTTAATATCACTTTTGATTTAATTCAAAACGACAAGAGCTTACATTTATACAAAGTAAAGATAATACTCAACTTTCCAGAGGCGGAAAAGGCCGGAGAAAGCATCATAATGTTGAAAAATATCCAAAATTACGAGAGATCACAAGGGAAAACACTGAGTAGTAGAGCTACACGAAAAGGAATGAAGATGGCGCTGCCGTATTTGTCAGATACACACTGGATACGGAATAGGAGAGATACCTTATGAACGGCTCTCTTTTCATTTTCATTTTTGGATTCTTGTCACTATAACCCCTCGAAGCGTTAATACTGTTTGGGGTGAAGATAGCTATGTGGCGTGTCAAGAATACGTCCTCTGATATTATGCGATATCCCTGTTAGATTTATTTAGGGATATTCGCTCCAGGAGTTAGAATTCTGGATACCTAAAGGTAAAATTCTCTGGGAATATTACTGAAGTCAAATATACCCTAGGAAGCTACTAATTAGGAACTTCCATCAGGACGACATGGCGTGAGCCCAAATATATATATATGAGAAGGGAGAGAAAGAGAGTAGAACAAGCTTCTTATAACAATACACTTTTCACGAAATGAGATCGGGGTTACTGTACCCATCGTGTGTCACACGATAGTACATAGTAACGACATTTCTTCTTCTTCTTTTTTTTTTGTATATATTAATTAAAAAAAAAGAAAAAAAATTTCGTTACTATGTACGATCGTGTGACACACGGTTGGTACATTACTTATAAGAAGGCAAACCCTTTTTTCTTAGTATGTACTTTCCTTATTGCACTCTTTTCCTAAACTCAGCCCTATCAGACTTTGTTAAAAATGTAATATGTGTCCAAATTCACATGCTTTCTTACGAACCCACATGCCAAACTAGCCTTTGTTTCTTTTCTGGGCCTTTTTGGAGAAACACACACACATACTCACACACACACACACACGCACACGCACACACACGCACACGCACACGCACACGCACACACACATATATATATATATATATATATATATATATATATATATATATATATATATATATATATATATGTGTGTGTGTGTGTGTGTGTGTGTGTGTGTATTTACAAGAACAGTAGGTTTCCTATGACAAAGGGTCACTCTAATACTCAATCAATTAAGAACCACTTTTGCAAAAATAGAAAAAATCTTTCTGTTTTTTTCTTTTCATGCATATGTAAAAATTGTAACAGCATGAATCAACGTATCCTCTTCTGTAATTCTTCGATGGTCGTATTAATCTATTACCAGTTTACACAAATAATCCTGCATTGTTTTGTTTCAGGAAACGCATTTTTTTTGTGTAATTGTGTAACCGAGATTCATCTCTTCCCAAATTCACAAATTATTTTAAGCATAGTTGTAATGTATATGAAAATCAATAGAACCATTCGGGGGTCGGCTTAATTGCTGTTTCAAAAGTTGCTTGCGGCGCTTGGTCTTAAATGTTCTTTCTGTGCGCGCGAGATATTTCTTAATGATGTCTGTGCAAGCACGTCGGAGATTCTACTTTCTGGACTATTCGTGTCTCCTAACTTTTTTCTCTCTAGGAGGAATTTGGTTGAACTGTTTCATTGAACATGCACTGAGCAAATAGATTTTATCCAGCGGAATAATGTGTGTAAGTATATACCCACTGTCCATTTCCCGGTGTTTACCCTTTTCCGATGAAAAATTTGTAGGTATTAAGCATTTCCAGTCAGTAAGTCTTGTTGTCATCTTTTTAAAGGCAAATAAACAATTCCCAGTGTAATTTATGCATTGTTTGTTTCCCAGTCGTGTAGCGTTCGGAGCGTTTACGCATACATTTTCGGGTAAAGATTCTAGTGGCGAGGAAAAAAAAAAATAGCTTGTGGCGATTTGAAACCCCGCTTCCAGTGACACATGACAGTAATGCGAAGGGCTTGTAAGTCGCTAAATCCAGATTAGTTTCATGGGTATAATTAGGAGCAATAGTGAATGAAAAGGGATAGTGGGATATTATTATCTCTCTCTCTCTCTCTCTCTCTCTCTCTCTCTCTCTCTCTCTCTCTCTCTCTCTCTCTCTCTCTCTCTCTCTCTCAGTTGAAGTCTTTTAGGGGTAAAAGAATTTAATTTTTTGCAACGAATGCTCGAGGCAATCTACTATGTTCGTTTCTGTGTGCAGACAGCTTTAGTTGGAA